>NC_056728.1:1623526947-1623532169 GCF_019279795.1 Protopterus annectens | reverse complement strand
TGTGAATGTTTGGACAATATGTTTAGCATTTGTGGAGTCTGGATTTTTCAGAGCTATATCCTTCTTAGTTTTGGAAGTTCTGAGTATCCTTCCTGCTAAAAACTTACATTAACAAAAATGCATAACATCAAACTAGTCAAAGAAGTTTACAGTCATATTATATTAAGCCCAGTTTTGCTGAGACTCAAAACATCATAAAATAAATGTCAAAAATTCAAAACATTGTAAATGAAGATCATATAAAGAAATACTGCATACTTTTAAATATGATAATTTATGGAGGGATGTTCTGCACTCCTGACATCCTCCAATGTGGGGGCTTTGCCTTGCACACCGATCATTAAATATACTACTTCTGAAATAAAACAGACTTAGATAAAAGGGAGAAATCTCAAAGCAAAAGTGTATGTTTTCCCTTTTTTCTGTGTTGGTTGATCTTGGAGACACTATTCAAATTATTTATCAATATTTCCACAGCTGACTCACTATAATACATATATTCAGCTGCTCCAGTGGCATACTGGGATAAAGCCCTGACTACAGCCCAGCTGACCTGGGTTCAATTAATGAAGTGGGCAACTGATGAAGCAGCAGGGAGGTATGGGTGTTACCTACTTTGAGAGGGAGGATGGTCCTGTGGGCAACCCCTGATATGATCCCTGATAGAGGTTGAGACATCTATCTGGAAGGCATGTTCCAAAGACAGGATATGGGTCAAGACATGGCTACACTGTGCAGAGGTGGGACGATATGCTGCACTTCTCCATTGCACTCCCACCCCCAGATGTAACCACAGGGGTCTGCAAAGAAGGGGGAAGGAAGAAACAAAGGTAGGTCATAAAATAAAAAAAACAGCCTGATGAAGGGCAGGGAAATTCTTCAGGGGGTCTACTTCAAAATATTGAAATACCAGAATATTGAATCCCATTTCATTGAGATGAAAATATTGAAACTTCACTTAAATGAATGATTACATCTTCGAAAATGATGCTTGGGAAAGGAACTACTTGGACACCATGGAGATATTTGGCCTTTACCCCACTATAGTGCGATCTTGGAGTTGGTATATTTAGTTAGGGGGGGTGTAGGGGAGCCCCCACTTTGGTGGTTTGATACACTTCGTTATGTGTAGTTTGTCTATGGTGACCAAGTAGTTCCTTTCTCGGGCATTGTTTTCGATGGCGTAACCATTCTATTAAGTGAAGTTTTGCTGTTTTTGTCTTGATGAAATGGGATCTGATATTCTGGTATTTTGATATTCTGAAGTAGACCCCCTTCAGGACATTCTTAAGATCCTCCTGGCCCCAGCTTAAATTTGGGCATTGGGCTTAGGCGCTGATTGGAGTGCCTAGACCCAGAAAGATGTGGGGAACTGGGGTGGCTGTCAGAGTGAGAGAAGGGGAGAAAAAAAAAAACAAGTTCAACAAATATACAGTACATACATTTCAAGAGATTTATTGAAAAGTACATGACAATTTTAAGTGAGTCAACAAAACAGGATACAACAAACTAGAGCTTGCACTCTAGTACTCTGACTATACTTAGTAGTTTACTTTCTCATTTGTGACAGAAAATATAATTAACATGTATATACAATTTTGCTTCTTAAGACAGAAAATCCTGACAAATTGTATTCAGAATATTGGCTTAGGATTTCCTTAAATTGTAAACAATCATACATATGATGAAGGAAAAAGTCAGGGAAGGAATTACATCCTAGTATGAGCTCCTAAGTATGACTAATGTCCATTTGTTACATCTAATAGACAACAAAGTTGTCTGCATCAAGTTATTGTTTGCAAATCGAACATATTATGCATTGCTCGCACTTGTCCAAGATTGTGGTTTTCTACCTTTTTTCAGTAATGGTTTTCTGTAATATTATACTCAAGACTATTATTTTCAAAACTTACAGTGACAGCAGAAGAGACATTATGGTACAGAAAATTATTCTCATTCAGTTATTTTTTATGCTTTATTAAATAAAATTACCAACAGTTTGCATCCATGAATATCCATTCTATCTTTTTATCTATTTTTGTTTTGGAGCATAAATTTTGTACAGAACATAAATGTAACATGACAACATTCCACAAATGTTGTTTAACAAATAGTCTCTGACTAATGTGACATAACCACTTTTGATAGGTTATCAAACTATAATACTCTTTCCACACATTTTGACTTACTGTCTCTATGCAAATACCAGCCTGTCCATTAAAATCTATGCTTTTCCAGTGGCTTTCATCTTAATCCCCTTGCCTTCTGCACATATTTCTGTAAACAATTTTTTCTCATCCTGTGTTGTGGGTTCTTTTCTCTATCCATTTTCCAGTGGTTGCATTTTCGCAACTATAAAAGTATGAATAGTATTGTCTCTTTGCTTGATGTGATTTTTTGATGAGAATCTAATCTTGTCGAGAATAAATCTTTTTGTTAACCTAAGTTTTTCTCTTTCAGTTGTATCACATTTTTCACATCTTTTAATGTCTATAGTGTCTTGCCATAGGTTTTCCCCCATATGCTTTTTATTAGGATGGCTTTGCTAATCTTTTTGAGTGAAAGACTCATGGTCTGTTGTCGTGGCAAAAGATTAACTAAACAAACTTTCAAACTTTTAAAAAGTTAATTCTGTATCACTTTTATGCATTTAAATGAAAAACAGTGTGAAACATCTTATTTGTATGATTGAATATCATCACAAAACTCTCATTCTCTGATTGTAGATTGCCATGTAGCACCCATACAGAAGCTATATGGGCGGAAGTATATTTACTTGTCATACCTACACAGCATTATTCAGAGGTCTGTGCATGAAAGTATTATGCATTTAGCTAACTGATTTACCTTTCAGTAGGCCTTGTTGGGTGAACTCTTAATCAAACTGGCTTTGACAGAGAAGTTTTATAACATGATGTGGTTTTGTGACCTCAGAATTAGTTATATTTGATAAGAGTTAGGGACTTGCCCACAATGTAAAAAAATGTTGATCAGAGCCAGTTTGAATAGATAGACTGATTAGACTATGACTAACAAAGTATAATAGATTAAATGTGCCATTACTTTCACTATGTTAGACTTGTAATACGTATTAATACACATCACAGAGTTTTTTTTCTTAAGCTTTTTCTTTGGAAGTGATAAAGTGTCCTGATCTCTTTCCTTTAAATGAGTTTGCCAAATAAGATTTAGCCCATCCATCAAAACCTGTTTATCTAAAGCCAGCTGAGTTGAACTTTTGAACCTTTCCTTTCCTTTCCTTTAGGAGGCAAATTCCCTACATTCACAGTGCAGCTGAGAACCCCTGCATCCCCACTTTATTTAAATTAACTCAGAAGTCAGCAAACCACTGTGATAGATAAAATACAAAAAGTTTCAAGAGCTTCATTTGAGCAGCTAGTCCTGACTGAATGGATATTGTTGCAAGGATCAATGACCACATGACCAAATAGTGAGCTGGTCATATTTGTGCAGAACTAAAGAGAAAAGTAAAAATTGCTGTTTGAGAATGCACAAATGATATGTGTATTTTTTTTGTAATTATTTTAAAAAGAGTTACAGTTGTCTCATAAATGCTGTTTCATGGTGCTTTGTCTCGTTTACAGTACTGGGATACACATAACTGTTTTGCTGTGTATGTCAGGTAATAGTTTTTATTGCTGGATTAGATAAAACCTAAAAAAGAAAAATCTTAGAGTGCTGATACCCTTTTCATTTTACAAACTTGCTGTGGACTGGCCTGTTAATGCAGGGTCAGTAGACATACTGGAACTGCCTATGTGAGAAACATAACTTTTTTTTTCCTGATAGTGTACAACTGTAAAGGTGATGGGACGCTGTGATTTGAAGTCTTTAATGCTGCACATATTTATTCCATTTAACACATAGCATGTATGTGTTGTGTGTGACTCAATGTGTTCCTACATTTCTGTCTTCTGGTAAAAGTATAAGGCATCGGTAATGTATTTGCTGCTAGCCCTTCATTATTTAGAATTATTGCAACAGATGTGACCTTTATATTGGCACATCTCTTCCCAGAAACGTGATTCAGCTTAGTGCTTACTTAGTCACTCTCTGTCAAATACATAATTAAACTTTTTATATGCCAACTTGTATTTAATAAATAGACATATGGTTGCTGTAGAACATTCTGCTGAATACACATTCTTGCTTTTCACTGAACAGTTTCTTCTTCACTGACGTTGCTGTCTTTGCAAATGTTTTCACCCAAAACTTTTAATTTCATCAGTACAACTTGAACTATATATTCTGTCGTAACATTTTGCAGAATTTCTGTCTGTACTGGAACTATAGGCCTCAGCAGCAAGACATCTGAAGGACTTGCACCTGTTGCATCTCAGAACTGTTTTTTTTTTTTTCTGTGTTATTAGCATGAAGGGGCAGCAGAAGACAGTTCATATGCATAACAAACACACACACACACAAGTACGTACGTATACATATACATACACACATGTAAGGGTATGTGAATCCTTGAAAATAATTACCTTCTGCTTTCCTTACATGTGATATCTGGATTACTCACATGTATATTAGCAGACCCTGCAATACTATGTTTTCCCTGAGCTGTTGATTCTCTTCTGGATTACACTAAATGTTTTCCCTTTTAGCGATACTCTACTACTAATGTTTGGCCATGTTGGCACTATTACAGTATGCACTGATTATGTAAGTGTTTTCAGATTAGAACTAGGAAGGCAAAAGATATATCAGATGGTCATAATTAATAAACTATGTCTAACTTAAACTTCAGTGTGCTTATAGCTTGGATTTATGAGAAAATATCAGCATATAACATAATTCAGAAGCAAAGAGTCTGTATTACGCACGTGCAAATAAAAGGTGACATAATGGTCTTTGTCTACCCAAATATTGTACAAGGATGTTAAGCATTTCCCAGATGTACTCCATGCCGTGTAGCATGCACAGTGCATAACAGCAGATTTTATAACACAGAAGTCAGAACAGTATAAGAACAAACTGCTACGGCATAGCAACAAACTAAATACAAGGCTCATAGAGAGTAGCATGCAAATGTAGGCAAAGTGTAGTATTGAGCAACTGTAAATAATGATATTGGACAATAAAAGTAATTAAAAAGGTGAGCTTAAAGCAATAAAAGATGCAGATCAAGACAAGCACTGCCAAAGGCTTTGTTTTACAGTAAGAAAATAAGGCAAAGTAAAATTCCAAAGTGTCAG
>NC_056728.1:1622459104-1622460627 GCF_019279795.1 Protopterus annectens | reverse complement strand
CAAGAGGGACACAGTGAATAGTTTAATCATCCAATCCGATAGGTTACCCATCCAATTGTCCAGATGAGGTTACTAGGCTAATGACCCTAGGGCCCTTTCAAGCCTAGCCTAGTTTTATCCTTATTTCCACAATCAACACCTATTCCCCCTGTCCAAGAGAGAAACAGGTGGAACCCCTGGGGTAAATTTACAGTTAACTTTCCAATTGTCCAGATTGCATTTGAAGACGGCCAATGAGGTGCTCTGCTTGCCATAAAGCTGGAGTCTGTTCCAAAGGTGCAGTAACCTATGGGAGATAAATCTGTCCCTCCAGCAGGTTCTATTAATGCCATATACCAGGTTAAGGCCTTTAGAGTGAGTAACCCATGTATAATTTGAGTTACAGATATGCAGCATATCTAATAAAGCAAGGTAAAAGATTGCCATATATGCAAGGCAGAGAGTACGTCTGAGAAGTCTGTATGACAATAGAAAAAAGTGACAGTAATTTCAGATGATCCTCATAGGACAGATGCTGAAGACTTTGAATTTTCCTTGTGAGGAACCTTTGTGGTCTCACCAGTTGCTGCAGGTACTTGGTAAGGTACACACCAAAAGGGGCATTGTACTCAATTATTGGCCTGATGAGGGAAGAGTACAGGGAGTTTATAACTTCTTTTTTTCTGGAGGCAGTGGTATTACTTATGATGAGCAATATAGAATGTCCTTCTTTCCATTGTGGAGACATGGCTATCAAAGGTAAATCAAAGGTAAGGCTGCTGTCAACCTGTGTGCCCAGGTCTCTCACCACTGAGTGCATACTTAAAAAGTTATTGATGTGGTAGTTAGCAGGAACATTACTCTCACTGAAAGGGATGATTACACTTTTTTTTCATTCAGTTTAAGGCTATGACTTTGGCACCAATCATTTGTTTATGTAAGACCCTTTTGTAGGATGTTGACATCATTTGGAGATTCTAAGACTGCTCCCAGTTTGCAGTCATCAGCAAACTTTGTCAGCCACAGCCCTTTAGCTTTAGCTTGTACTTCAGAGAAATCGATTCAAAACAGTAGAGGTCCCAGGACTGTTCCTGCGGAACATCACTGGTTACAGGTCTGCTGTTGGAGGTGGATTCCCCTATTTTGAGTATATGGGTTCTATCAGTGAACCATTTAGTGACCCTTCTAATGATATAAGGGTTGATAACTAGCTGGGTGAGTTTGTTAATGATGCCTGAGTGGGGGATAGTGTCAAAAACCTTGGCTAAGTCTAGGTAGGCTGTATGCACAGATTTCCCCTCATCAGGAGCCTTGGTGATTGTCTCAAAGAAGTCCACCAGGTTTAACAGGCATGATCTCCCTTTGACAAATACAAATTGAGTAGGGTCAAGCATTTGGAGATTAGCTATATCTTTGTTGATATGATCCATGGCCTTGCAGAAAAGACTAGTCAGGCTAATAGGTTTATAGTTCCCAGAGTCAGTAGAAGCACCAACTTTGTGCAAGGGGATAATAGTGGCATTTTTCCATTCAGCTGGGATGAA
>NC_056728.1:1622339104-1622454104 GCF_019279795.1 Protopterus annectens | reverse complement strand
TATAAAGAAGATAGTCATCAGATACCATTCATAAAAGATGTCAACAACAACCTTCTCACCAGTCCACAGGACATCAAATGTAATGGAAAGTGTACTTTCAGGAGATTTTGAATAAAGAAACCCCCACAGAAGCTATACTGCCCCAGACACAGCATACAATGAAAGAGGAAAAAGAGTCCACACTAGAGGAAGTAAGACAAGGACTAAAACAATGAAGCTAGGAAAGCAGCAGGCTCAGATTAGGTTACAATAGATATGATTAAGATGCTGGAGGAGTTAGAAGAGAAATGACTCCTGAGGGAACTCATAAACTCACCCCCCCCACCCCCACCCGGGCCTCTCTGGAGTGCTGATCAGCATCTTCTCTCAGTTTATAAACCCAAAAGGAATATCGGCAAACTACTTTACAAACACTCTGTCTCACTAAATTGGAACAAACTCCCTCTCCATATTAGATCCAACCTTTCCTTTCCTTGTTTTAAAAAGGAGCTTAAATCCCGCCTACTAAACTTGAAATTATGCCGTTGCCTTGACCACACGTAGTCTTAGTCTGACCTACTGTATGGTCTGTTGCATCCCCCTGACTTTCTTTCTCTGTTGGTGGCTTCTGCATGGACTGGCCTCCTAGACCCTCAGCTCTACTGCTATGGCCCTCTCCTTTCTCTCCCCCTCCCTTTCTTCACACTTTGCCCCCCCCACTTCATATTAGTGTCTATACATTGTCCTTCTTTTGAACAATGATTGTCTTTTTGTTTTTACTCTCATATGTAGTGGATTTTGGACAACTGCTGTCAGTGCAACCCTTGATGTTCATAATTTTTTTCTTTTGTTTTTCTCTTTGTAGTTAGTTTCATACTTGCACTGTTGTTTTTGGTTGTTTTTCTCCTGTATGTTTATCTTTGCTTATATTTGCTGGGGCTCTTTCCCCTTGGGTCTCCACTGATAATGGGTTGCTTACTATCAATGCAATGCAAATAGCTGATAACCTTTTCTTTTTACAATTATTTTGTATTGTGATTATTTAATATTTGTATATTGTCACTTTATCTTTACTTATGTTTGCTGGGGCTTTTCCCCTCAGGTCTCCACTGAAAATGGGTTTGTTTGCAAACTCAGTTGGACTAACCCAGTTAACAAATGTGAAATAAATAAACAAATGAAAATATGGAGAGAAAAGCATATCCCAGATGACTGGAGAATAAGCATTCTAGTGCAAATGTACTTGAACAGGGGGAAACATTCATGACTGTGGACAATACAGAGATATCAAATTCCTGTCACACTGCATGAAACTGCTGGATAGAGTGACTGATAAATGAATGCACAGAGTACTAGAAAGCAAGATGGGAGACAAACAGTTCAGATACAAGTCAGGATGCAGCACAACTGATCCGATATTTACAGTGATCAGAAAGTGAAGAAGAACCTAGTGATGAGAAAAGAGTCCATCAAGGCATTTATAGACTTATAGAAAGCATATGACAACTTCACAAAAAAAGAAAAAAAAGCTGATTTGGGCTGTCTTGTGATAGTTTGATGGCCATGAAACATTGGTAGAATTGGTGCAGGGTATGTACAATTATCCAATAGATAAATAAAGAATAGTGTTCAGACTCACAGAGGGTTTCTTACTGCAAGTGGATATGTGTCAGGGTTTAGCTTTGAGCTCACTGAACATTATTTCCAGTAAATGGTAGGGGAATGGAATGCAAGACTAAAGGTATCTGGGATGAAATTGAGTAAGAGACAAGACAGTTATCATGGCTACAAATGGGAAAAATCAGAAAAAACTGAAAATTCAGATATAAAATAAAATAATGGAAGAGGTTAACAGTTTTGAGTATCTAGAATAAGTGTTTAAGGGGAAAAAAGTCTAAATGGTGTCTTGAATTAAAGGGCTACAACCTCAGGAGTGTGTGCAACAGAAGTATACCAAAGAGTAAAAAAGTAAGGCATCCAAAACAGTGGTGAGACCAGTACTTCTGCATGGCACAGAAACCTGGGCATTGAAGACAGAGCAGCTGAGGAAGCCAGAGGTAATTTATTTATTTATTTACATTTGTTTACCGGGAAATTCCAACTGGATGCAGATCCTTTTTCAGCAGATGCCCGGGGAGAAAAGCTCCACATCATGTACATGATAAATAGAGATACAAAGTTGCAGCAATAGTAAACAACATTACAGGTTGTTGGCTTTAATACAATTTTTTATAAAAAAATTTTTGTAAGGGTTTAACACTTAAATAAATTTTTCGAAATCACACAATCTGTTTTACAGCGCGATTGCGCTTTTTAATCGCCGCGACTAACTTTTTTTTAAATGGGTTGCTGCAATGTTTACATTTTTGCCCCTGAGAGGAGCATGCAATAAGGAGGCATCATTCTGATGCCCAGAACTTTCGCTTGAAATCTGGCCGGCTGACTCACAAACCGCATAGATAAAAAGGACGACACCGGGCTCGGCACGCCACGACTGCAGGCGTGCTGACAAAATTTTGCGCTGCTGATTTATTGCTCTCTTCCCGGCTTTGTACTGTATTGTACAAGGAATATATTTTAGTACAATGGGGAAGGTGTATCAAAGAGCACATGTAATGGCTGCAGATTCCACCATTCAACCATTATATTGGGAAGGGGGGGGAAGGCAGACAGGCCCAGCCAGGCCCACTACTACTTCTATGTCTCCCACAGAAAAGATTTTGAAAGAATGAATTTTTTCTTATTTTTTTTTTTTTTGTTCTTCATAAATTTTGTAGTTTCTGGGCAATCATTTAGGAATTAAGTCACTAAAATAATAAGTTCAGACTTTCATAACCTTCAGAAAAAATGCATGTTAAAGTAAGAGCTGTTCTATCAACTGTCTCAATTTATACAAGAACAATTTTAGACAGGTAGCAGCTGTATTGTGTGTATTTATATATTTTTTTTCACATTTTTTTTCATTTTTTCATAAAATTGTGTTTTTTTGGCAAATTAGTGACAAATCACAAAAGACTGAGAAGTTAGAAAATTGACACATTTGAGTTTTGATTTTATACCCTTCAGAAAATTCATACTAATGCAAACCTATTCTATTATATTTCTAAGTTATTAGAGCAATATTTAAAAATTGTCCTTATTTTTGGGCCTTTTTGTCCCTTCTGTGTATGGCTTTTGTCCAGAGTTCTTGCTCTTGAGGTTGAGAGGTAAGACAATGGCTTTCATCTGCCTGATTTTTGATTTTGGGTCTGGTTCTGGTTTCTTTTATATTTTGTTGATTTATGCTTATTACTCACTATTTATGCTTATTACTCAAAGTGCCTGTTGCTCTGTGTTTAAGTAGCAATGCTTTAATGATCATAAGGTACTTATTTTTGTCTTGATTGGACTTTCATAAGGATGGTTTTTTAATACAATAACAAGATATTGATTATCAACAGTATATACAGTAAATATTGCAAGTTAAGATAGTTTCTTGTTGTTTATAATATTAGTAACAAAGTTGTCAGACAAGATGTTAAAGTATGTAAAGACAACTAGCTATTTCTGACTGTGGTTAGTAGTGGCGGTAGTATATTTGGGTTAAGAGTCTAGGTGGGGGGGGGTAAGGGTGGTGTCTTGAATCAAAGGAGATGAAGTACTTGAGATGGTTGGTAGAATGCACACCAAGGAACAGATGAAGTAATAATGATATCAGAGCAGAAGTCAATGTAACTCCAGTTGCAGAGAAGGTCAAAGAGCAGAAATTACAGTGGTTTGGACATATGTGCAGAAAGCAAAAGATTTGATGAAAAAGATTTGTGAGAGACAGGTGAAAGGCAAAAGGAAATGAGGACATCCATCAATGAGATGCATATATTGTGTGAGAGAAAACCTACAACAGTAAGGCATGACTGCCAAAGAAGGTACAAAAGTAGCACTCATCTAAGAGAGAGATATTAACAATTGATGTGGCACTCTGATCCATACCGAAAATGGAAAAAAGGGGATGATGATGATAATATATGGATTTGTGTGTGTGTGTGTGTGTGTGTGTGTGTGTGTGTGTGTGTTTATATATAGGCTTCCTCTTGAAATGTTGGCACTCAAAATGTAGAGTGCCAAAAAGCCCCGTCCCCCACAAAAAAGAAAAAAAAAAACAGAAAAGAGAAAATCTTGAAAATAGCTGTTCTCCTTAAAACTTCTTTTTGCAGGGGGACACCCCTTCACCCCACTTGCACTCCCATGTGAGGGCAAGACCCCTCAACCCCAAACACACATAATATATATATATATATATATATATATATATATATATTTATATATATATATATATATATATATATATATATATATATATATATATATATATATATATATATATATATATATATATATAGACATATATATGGGTCTACTTGAGATTATTGAAATCTCAGTAGACCAACACACAAAACACTGAGCCGAAAAGGTCGATGTGTCAGATGACCAACAGTTCAGAATGCCGACTTTCAAATGCTTGACAGTCCAACTTGAGCTGAACAGGAAATTTGCTCTTGTGGACGTTGTAGTGCGATCTCGGAGTTGGTATATTTTAGATATGGGGGAGAAGCCCCCATGGGGGTGCACCCCTGCAATAATGTGAAATGTGAAGATAAGTGTTTTGGTTTTTATTTGTAGTGTATGTCTTGTTTTAGTTGTAAGGGTTTAGTTTAATGTAGGTGTTAGGCAGGGTGTGAGTGAGGGGAACTAGGTAGTTTTATGTTGAGTGTTGTGTTTTTTCTTTTGAATGTTGTTTGTGTGTGTTGTTGTGTGTATGTTTTATGGAGGTGTGTTGGGGTTTTGACTTGTCGGTATTGTGTGTGTCGGGTATGTGTGATGTTGGTGTTGTGCAATGTCGGTGTTGTCAGTTCAGTGTTTTGCAATTACTTACAATAGTTAAGAACACTGGACCCCAGGACACACAGCAGCCAAGAGCAGGCCAAGGAATTACAGATGGTGCCTCCAGGGATTGGGCATATTTAATTGGTTGGAAAGGAAGTAAAGGTAGTAAGGGGAGGAGAGTGACAGGCAGTGGGAGGTATAGACTAGAAAAGACTATAAGATTCAGCGAGAGGCAATGGAGGCTAAAGGAGAATATTAATATACTAGTCTAATTGGTAAAGTGGGCAAGAGGGACAGAGTAGTGAAGGGAGAGGAAAAAACAGGGTAGGGGAGGAGATATAGATAGGTAGGGGGAAAGAGAGGAAAAGTGAAGAGCTGTAAGTAGGCAGGGATATAGCCAAGGGAATAATAAAGAAACAATCTTGTGAAAACAATCAGAGAAATGCTGACTGCTAAGGTAAGTGTGGATAGAGGAAGGTTAAGGTGGTAATGGAGTAAAATGGTAGAATGAGGAGGTATGGTGGTTATGTGAGTTATAGAGAAAAAAGAGGGGTAGAGTGTGACTTCAAAAAACAGTTAGATAAAAATAGTTTCCTGAGAAATTCAAGTATGACTCAGTAGGTTAAATGTACAAAGATAATATCAATAGAAGGGTGCCATCTTGTGGACGAAAGCTATACAGGTACAATAGGTGTTAGAGGGGGGAAAAAGGGGCTCTAGGAGGAAGGGAGGGAAGATAGTGCAGTCAAGTGCAGAGGTTACTGGAGGGGAAGGGATGGAGGTAGAGAAGCAGAGAGGAGTATGGCTGCTGGCTATCCTGGTAGGGAAGGGTACTTTACACCTGTAGTTTTAAGGAAATAACTTAGCATACAGCAAAAACATACTTTCTTGTATCCTTGAGGGGATGAGTTCAGGGAGAAGTTAGCCTCTATTCCTTAACTTAGGAAGAGACAGCAGGTATTATTTTTAAATTAAGGATTCACGGTCATCAGGTGGGGCAGGTTCTCCAACCCTAATTCTGGACAGGCAGGTTAACTAATTTCTTGTATCCTTGAGGGGATGAGTTCAGGGAGAAGTTAGCCTCTATTCCTTAAATTAGGAAGAGACAGCAGGTATTATTTTTAAATTAAGGATTCACGGTCATCAGGTGGGGCAGGTTTTCCAACTCTAATTCTGGACAGCTAGTTTCTTTATCCTAGAGGGGATGTGTTTAGGGAGAAGTTAGCCTCTATTCCTTAACTTAGGAAGAGACAGCAGGTATTATTTTTAAATTAAGGATTTGCTGTCATCAGGTGGTGCAGGTTCTCCAACTCTAATTCTGGACAGACAGGTTAACTAGTTTCTTGTATCCTTGAGGGGATGTGTTTAGGGAGAAGTTAGCCTCTATTCCTTAACTTAGGAAGAGACAGCAGGTATTACTTTTAAATTAAGGATTCGCGGTCATCAGGTGGGGCAGGTTCTCCGACCCTAATTCTGGACAGACAGGTTAACTAGTTTCTTGTATCCTTGAGAGGATGAGTTCAGGGAGAAGTTAGCCTCTATTCCTTAACTTAGGAAGAGACAGCAGGTATTATTTTTAAATTAAGGATCCGCAGTCATCAGGTGGGGCAGATTCTCCAACCCTAATTCTGGACAGGCAGGTTAACTAGTTTCTTGTATCCTTGAGAGGATGAGTTCAGGGAGAAGTTAGCCTCTATTCCTTTCTTGATGAGTTCAGGGAGAAGTTAGGCTCTATTTGTTAACTTAGGAATAGACAGCAGGTATCATTTTTAAATTAAGAATTTGCAGTCATCAGGTGGGGCAGGTTCTCCAACCCTAATTCTGGACAGGCAGGTTAACTAGAATAGTTAAGAATGCTGGAGCCCAGGAGACACAGCAGCCAAGAGCTGGACAAGGAATTATATCATTTTGATATTGAAAGGACATATCTAAAAAATAAACGGAAACAAAATGGTAATAAGGTACCAGCCTCTTGTTGGTCAGCTTTTAATGACTGGCAAGAAGAATCTAAAAATAGGGAAAATGAATCTGTAGTTAGAAGCCTAAAATATAACTCAGCTAGATTAAACTGACAGCTGAAGGTGGCTAATAGAACATTAAATACACTGCTAAAATGTACAAAATCTCACTCCTGGGGCATGTATCCATTAAGACAGAAAAGGTAGTAGTCACACACTAGAATCAACAGATGATGACTGTCCCCCACATTACCTTCTGCATCCCCTCCATCTTATGACCCACCCATGCCTCAAAAAGCTGACAGTTCTCCCTGCGATGATATGGACAAGTGCCAGAGTAGCCAGCTGGAGTTTTGTAAAGAATGATATGTCCTTTCAATATCAAACTGATTTATACAAGATGCTTGTGTTACAATTATGTTAGAACTGTATGTCATTTGTATATCAAATTGATTTTGCACATATGTTTTGTGCTGAACATGTATTTGTGAGCTTTGTTTATGGTGAAATATATCAGCAGTGCACCCTGCTGATAGGAAGAGAAATGTACATGTATTATTGTAGCTGAATTAAATATACATGTTTTAATAGAGGATACGGGTACAACAGAGGTTAATTTTAAGAAAAATAAGGGAAATGTAACTGAGCTGTTAAATCATTAAAAGGCACCCCACAGTGCTGGATAGGACCAGAGACACTGGGACTGGAGAAGAGCCTTTGTCCATTAGCTCAATGAAAAGAGAGGAGCCCCCGGGCACTGCCATAAACATTAGGATGTGTATTGTGGCCATCTGGGCTCAGCATCAAAGGGAAATACTGTGAGAACCTAGATTCAGATGACCAGATGAGGAAATTATGCCAGCCTTCATGGAAATTATATTTTAGATACTACAAAGCAAAATCTCAGTGTATTGAGTATTCTGTTTGGGAAGCCTGAGTAGAAAGACCCTCACCCACAGCACCTTGCCTTGCAGTAGTAAGTAACTTAACTAGAGAACAGTAATTCCCTTAATTGCAGTCAGGAATATAGTGAAGCTTAGTTTAGGTATTGATTTTCTTTAATTGTCTGAGTCTGTTATCAATGTTCTTTTCAATGTTTCCTGTGATCTGAACTCTGTGGTTTACTGTGAATATATATTCAGTATTTTCATGTACTTTTATTCTTTATTATTAAATATATTGAAAACTATTTTTGTGGCTGGTCTTATAGAAAGTATCTAACCTTTGAGAGTACTTATATTTATTTGGTGATACTGTATGGGCCACTCCAGAAGGCCTAGTGGTAAACTACTACTATTTGTATTAGTATTAATATTACACAGTATAACTGGATACCCTTTTAAGAGGCTTATAGTAACCGACTGGTGGCAGTGATAACTACCTTATAGTCTGGGCAAAGTTGGTAGAGCAGGTAATCTGTGGCAGCCTTTCCCAGGTGTGTGTGTGTGTGTGTGTGTGTGTGTGTGTGTGTGTGTGTGTGTGTGTGTGTGTGTGTGTGTGTGTGTGTGTGTGTGTCAGCTACTTGGGGCAAGAACACGAAGCACTGGGTTTACAGGGAGGGTACTGGAGGACTTGGCTTAGACAGTCAGCTGAGGACCTAATCCTACAGCTGTGCCAGTGGGGAGTCTTACTGGGGGGCCTGAAGGGAGACAGATATAGAGACATCCAGACCATGGGCTGATTGTGTTCCCTGTGTGCTCTTAAGGGAAATTGTACTTGATGAAGAGAGGTCTGCATCTGGAAATACTGAGTGTATCCATATGTATTCCAAGTGCACGTCCCTCTCGAGTATCAGTGGTGAGGATTTAGGACTCTTGATTACTGGCCTAGCATGGGGATGAGACATATTGGTGACCATCACATATTGATAGCAGTGGTGGGCATCACACTCCCTCTCAGAGAAGACAGGTGGATGTGAATTTTGCAGAAGCTACTACCACTTCTCTAGATATAGCCCAAATTATTTCCAGTACTTCTAGTCACCCCTCTGTGTTGGTTTATAATACCAGACACCATCAACAACGTCACTTAGTACCAACTGTAGTATCCTCAGATCAAAGGGAAACATTTATATCACAGACATAAATACAGAACAAATGGTTAACGTGGAAAAATTGAAAAGATTTCTTAATAATCTGAGTTTGTTTTCAATAACTAGCACTTTCAGTGACATTAAACACATTATTACTCAATTTCCAGTTGTTATAAATGGGGAGGAGTATCAGTGGACATCTCCTGCTAGTTAAACTGCAGGAGAACAGTCAGAGTCTGACTCTTCTACTGACTCTGATATATCTCTTACACAAATACAACCTTTATGAGAAGTACCAAATCCAGCAGCAACTAGATATAGTGAGGCTGAACCTACTATAAGAGTAGTAAAATCATGGAGTGCCGTGGATTTTGAAACCATTGTAGAGTGTCTCCCTCCTATTTTTAAACATTTGGTAAAATATGTAAATATCTTAGAATTACATGTACAGTTGCAAAACCCTACTATCAAAGACCTGAGAGCAGTATTAAAGCATGCTGGGGTTAGGGGGTTGGCATAATGGTTAATATGTTTACCTTACAATCACAAATTACAGGGTCTGATTCTAACCTTTGGCAGGGAAATTGGCTAGGCTTAAAAAGACCTGCAAAGACAGCTGGTCAGTAGTTACTTATATACTACCTGTTTATGTAAGACCACATTATGTAGCACAGTGACCATCACAAATATTTTAGTGAGGAGAGTGTGGCATAATGGCTAAATTCACAGATACACAGTACATGGTTTGATTCTAACCTCTTATTATTGGTGAGGCTTCTAATAGTTTGCTGACTGATAGCCTAGTATGAACCTATGAAAAGCCTCCACACCTCCTGATATTTTTAGGAAAATATGGGATAAATAGAACACGGGTGACATAATTCTGAAACATACAGATGATGGATTTATAGCTGCAAGAAATAACCTCCTAAAAGCCATTATCACAGTCTGCCTCTACCTGTAATTGAGCAAGGAATAGGTGAACACATTAGAGACATAAAAAAACAAGGACAACAATGTCCTTTATAGGCATGCTAATGTATGTTTGAAATTCAAAATGTTTTTATTTTGTAATTGACAGGACAGTATATGATGACAGGGGTGGTGGTGGTGAGACCATGTTGGAATGCAGACAGTTGAGGTTGAATGCTATGGAAAAGCTAGGCATAAATGACCATTGTTCACTCACTGACTTATTAAAGCTGTAAGCACAAATGATTTAAATGTATTAAATGTAAATACATCTTTTCTAAGTTGAATTTTAGAGAAATGGTTTTAATAATAAAAATTATAAGTGTCTCTTAGACTATTTTATATGACTGTACATTTATATGACTGTACATTTGTAATTAGTAGTTTTCTTGAATTAGGGGTTTTAACATAATTAATGTTTGTAGTGCTAATTAGATTTGTTTTTGATAGGCTGTGTGATGGCCGTACCCTGGCTCAGCAATCAAGGAGCCTCAGTCCTCACCACTAACACCAGGGAGGACCAGCGTCTCATATATGAGGAAAGGATAGCAAATACACACAGTAAAGTACAATTTCCCTTAAGTGCACACAGAGATCACAGTCAGTGTGGGGCTGGTTGCTCCCTTGCTCTCCAGGTCCCCAATAAGACTCACCATTGGCACAGCTATAGGGTCCAGATCTCAGCCTAGTTGGAAAGCTAACTTCCAGTGCCCTCTCTGTCTCACCAGTGCTTTGTGTCTTTGCCCCAGTAGCTGACACACACTCACACACTTTGAGATAAGTATTTATACAACTTCACAGACACTCCTGGGAAAGGCTGACACAGATTCTATAGTTGTACCCCTTTACCCAGACTATACGGTAGTAATTACTGCCACCACCAGCTAATGCTTATCAGCTACCCAAAGGTCCTTCATAGGGTGTCCAATTATTACTGTGCAATATTATTATCCAATTGGTAGTATAGCCCAGGGCTAAAGTTATAGGAGAGGCTTAGACAGTAAACTCTATAAATATGCAATGTACTCTAGAGCTAACTTATCTCTACACAAACCAGCCACAGTTAAAAAGGGTTTAAAAATATTTAATAATAAATAATTAAAACACAAGACAATACTACTGCAATACATGCTACTCAAGAGTTCAGAGATCACACAGAAACTTAAAATAATTTCTGTAGTACAGTTCTGACATAACAGAAAAACACTTAGTCTAACTTTCTTCTAATTTCCTAGCTATTACTACAAGAAAACATACTTCTGAAATAACTTACTTAAGAGCAAGGCAATGCTGAGTTAGATGGCCCAAAATCAAAATGCTTACAGTCTCTCTCTGAGCAATAGCTTTTAAAATCACTAACACATTTCTGCTGAGCCCTCCCAGATTACATCATGTTTGGCACTTAGTTTGGAGTTCCCAGGCCAACAGACTACATTATTTAACAATCTAACACCTGCTCAGGAAACTACAACAATAAAAGACATTTCACATGTACACTCCAGTAATTATTCCTTAAGTTAAAACAATAGAAAAAATGTGTTCAACTAGCCTTAAAACAATAGGCAGGATGCTTACTTCAGACTCCATCAACTCCAAATTCTAACTTCAAAGGAATAGACATAAGGAATTTTAATTTCAAAGGACCAATAAGAAATGCGTGGCTTAGTTTTCCCTACAGCAGATGGCAATGTTGCTACAATCTTGAAGTTCACATTTTACAGTGTTTTCTTTCATTTAAGAAACAGGCCTGTATTTTACATTTATATTTACAAATGCCAGAATTATGTATCAAATTTTATTTGACTAGGCTGGCAGCCTTCACCCATCTTCCCCAATCTTCACAGGCTGTTGCTGATTGTTTTAGATAGTGTGATGTGATTTAAAAACATTCTGAAAAAGTCCCAGAGATTATAGGGGAGAAAGCGCTAAATCTGTGTTTTATATTAAAGCTTTCCTGTTTTTTTCCTGGTCCCAGGTGCTTTTTTGAGTTTCTTGATCATACTATAATGCAGTCTGTGTAGCCAACTTTTCTGGGGTTTGGAGCTGCATGAACAAACCTCCACTAAGGTAACTGATAGTGTGAAGACAGAGGCGCACAGTCCTATATATCCATCAGTGTATTTCTGTACTGGAAAGCAGGCACATTGCTGTGTAGTATTAAATCATAATATCAACATTTGTCTCAGCCAGTGTCCACCATTATCTGTCTGTAGTAAGTCTCTCTCTCCCTCCTCCTCTCTCTCTCTGTAGCAAGTTGTATGGAAAACCCTGTCCACTGCAGAGATTTGCAGCACCATATAAGACTGCACTATAGAAATGGGGACAGGGTTGGTGGCAAAGCATTTGTAATGCTTTCAGGTTCATAAGCACCATTCCATAGGCAGCATAGAGGTGCAACAACTTGTGACAGTGCACTGTGCTGCCTTGCAAACTTGCTGTATGGCTGTTTGGAATACATCTAAGGTAGAATGCAATAATGTCCAGTTCATAAAAATGTGGATGGCACTCGCCTCATTTTTGAGCATACCAGCCTACTTTTCATCCCATGCCTCAGCTACAGCCACTGCTTCCTTGCAACCTGTGACTATATTTTGCATCTTCCGTTTGATATGTAGAAGGTAGTGAATCTGTCTGTGACTATGTCCAACAATGCATTGTCAAAGAAGTGACTATATGACTCTTGCACAAGAAGGAAATATCCTCTGGTCACTGTCCTGTTCTACAGTCATAATCCACATCAGGTCACCAATTCATTGTTTCAGTGTGTAACTATGGGTCACCATCCGTGTGGCATGGTTGAGACTCACCTCTGATGCATACTTCTACTGTCTGCAGGCCATGTACTGAATATTCAGCCTGGTGGAATCAGTTACATGCATATTATCTATGGCTGCACTTCACAATACGGTGTTTCATACTGTCTTCCATGATCATGCTTTCCTCTGAGTTGTGAATGGTGTGAAGTCATGCACTGGCCTGATGTTGTGCTAGCTATATCCATAGTTCCTAGTCGGTGCATTTGAGGTTTTCGGTTCAACACATAGCCTTAATGATTAACAAGATCAGAAATAAAGACCACAAGCTCCTTGCAAACAGCTTTCAACAATACTAAAATCACTTTGCATGTGATTTGCATTTATTTGATTTTATTTGATTTGCATTTGATTTGATTTACTTTGCATGTAGTGCTAATCTGGCAACTTCCCATTAAAAATAGCTACTCTTTTTAAACTGTTTATAAAGTGGATGCTAGCTTCTTTAGACAGAAACATGAGATAATCTCATTTTGCATGGCTGTTTTAGTTTACCAGTATTATTAATGCATAAAATGTTTTTAGTGTTTGTTTCAAAGTAAAATTAAGCTGCTAACTGAACACAGAGGCTAAAAGGACATAGTTGTTAGAAACAGCTATGCCTTTCCCCAGATAATTTCTAATTCAGTTATTTGACTGGTCTGTAACATTTATATTGTTATTTAAAGAGTATAAAACAACCAGGAGTCTACTTTTCATATGGCTGAAGGTGACATTAGTGCATGCATTTACTCAGCTGGCTAAAAAAGTATTACTTCTCATAAATGACATGGTTACACTACCAGCAAGTGGCCCTTGCTGCAGCACTATGAATACATGAACATATCACCTTTTTATCAGATTGTAAGATTCGTATGTTGATTGAATATATATGTAGTCATTTTTTACCACTGTATGCTTGAACGATGAAGCTGAGAAAAGAGGGAACAGACACAACTGCTACTGAAAAATTCTACATTAATAATAGCATAAATATGATACCCAAAAATGGCTTTTGCAGATATTCAGGATGTTATTTTTAACGCTAATAGGAAAATATGTGTGGTCCAGAATGAAGTGCTAAGTATAACTTTAACTCAGCAACCAAAAATGCAGGATGAATAAATGTAAAAGCAATTTGTCACTTTTAGCAGACTGCGTGACACATTCCAGAAAAGCAGAAATGAACAAAGTAACTGTTAGAAAACGGAACACAGATATTTTTAACAAGTGAAAATAAACTGTCTGCTTTCTGTGCGATTCTAATTTTATCAAATATTAGAGTGGTGTTTCCTAGCAGTTTTTTAATTGACATTAAGAGATGAAGCAGCTATCTTATCATAACTAACTAACTAAATAAATAAATAAACAGACTATGGAAAAAATGTCATTCTAGTTGCATTTAACTAAATAGTATGTCCTGTTTTGATCATCTGCGCAACTTTGAAGTCAAAAGTACGCAATAAATAACACTGTCTCAAAAGTAGAATGATATTTTTGTTACAAAATATATTATTTCTATTTATTGTGTAACAGAAGTCAGAGTGTAAATTATTGTGAGATCATACTCCCCAACTAAATATAACTATCACATGCTTGCCTTGCAGACCCATCCATCAGAAAAATACTTAAGCTCATTTCATCATCACCTATAAAAATTCTTCTCTTACAGTATGCCAATATTTCATTCAGTTAAGCCCTAGTACTCTGATAGCCTCCCCCACTGATAACAATCAACAATCCCTTTTGACTCTGACTGATCCATACCTCTTCACATACCTCACCTTCACTGCCATACTACCAGTATTAAAGTAGATACATTGAACTTCAGATTACTAAAATCTCAGTATAACTGCAATCATCAAAACATTGTTAAAAGGAGGCTTTGTCTCATTTTATTCGCAATTAGTATACTTCAGAAATGGCCGTCCTAGTTCTAAAATAGGTGAAGGAATGTTTTAACTAGTAGGGTTGTTGTTGTTGTTGTGTGTTTCGGCTTTTCCCGGTTAGGGGTCGCCACAGCAGAACTCCGGTCTGCTAATGATTGGCAGGAGATTTTTACGTGCCGAGTTGCCAGCCCTGATGCACAACCTTCAACGAAGGTACGCCCATTCACGCATGTCTCCATACAGAAGACACTCTCTATGAGAACCGCACAGGACAACGTCTTACTGTGAGGCGACAACGCTACCGCAGCACCACCACCACAGTATTTTAACTAGTAGGGTATCATTTCTAAATTTCTCTGACCACCACCTCTGCTTCTGCCTTGTACTTTAACTTTGCTAAGTTATCTTAGTTATTGCTACACCATTCCAGTGACTTAGAGAAATAAAACTCTGACTATGGCCTAGCCAACTCAGGACTGATTAGTGATAACAGTGACTCTCAGAGGGGAAAGGAGGATGAGTGTGTCTACATAAGAGGGGAGCAAGCATGATGATGCTGGCAGATTACTCAGTAAGCCCTGGTGGAAGCTGGGACATGGAGTGATTCTGGGCAGGGTGTCTAGGAAGGCCAGAGAAGGAGGCAGTGCCACTAAAGGACTCAAGACAGACTTGTCTTCACAGGCCACTGTTTACTGCCTACCCATCCTCAATTACATTGTCATACAGCTATGTGACAATTCCAGGCACTTGCTCCACTGCATGCTTTTTTTCTTACCCTTCTCATCCTGATGATGGCCAATGTAGTCCCAGCCCTGGGAGTACTACTAAAAGAAAGGAACATGGGAGCACTACCAAGCAGTTTATTATGTGATGGGGACATGGCAGGGGGTCAAAAAAGGTTACCCTATTTACTACTGTTAGAAATATACAAAATTTCATACTATTCATATTTATCATGATCCTCCATATTTTCTTCATACCTTAATGGTGTTCTTGAAATATATAGCCTCAGAAGTAACTTCCTTTTACTGAGTGATTTGAATGAAAATTAGGCAAGACCTCTCATAAGCAAATTATAACTCCTATCTCAATGTACCTAGCACAATTGATTTCATGTCCTACCCATCTTAAACCTTGTTGTGGAAGTGAGGCCCTCCTTGATCTATTTCTTAGTAACATTTCTGACCTGTGCTGTTTTTTTCCCTTCATTGATAGTTAAATTAATAATCATTCCCCAACAACATTTTATTCTATCCTAATTAACTGTCACCTATTTTCTTCTACAAAAAACAAAAGAAAAAAAAATCAGCTTCTTGCGCTGTCAAAACATGTTGAATGGTTCATTACTTTATTCAATTGCTGCACATCACCAGGACGATAGCTTATCCCCCCCCCCCCAGTTCTATCCACTCAGCCCCTCTCTACTTTTCCTGAATCAGACCTGATAACTTTTACTGCAGTGGTTAATGTTAATAAATTTAACTCACCTCTTCACTTAACAGTAGCTAACAGCTGATCCCCTTGTCCTGTTATGGCAGTGTATTTTGTTTTTATTATTAGCTTACAAAGACATTGTTAATGTCCCATTGATTTACTATGTAAGGCATCGGTGACTCACCACAGTATGACAGTCTGCATCTGCTGTTTTTAATAATTACTGTTTATCAAACAAGTAAATGTTAAGCAGTATAGCTACAGTATATTTACACTAGTTCAAAAGCTAAGTGATAGTTTCTTGAAGATTCCTGCAAACAAGGACTAGGTGCAACCTACTCCGTTCGTCCTCACTATGCTTGGGCTAACTCCACTCCCCTACCCTACACTTATTCCCACCCACCCCCCACTTACCTGACCTTTATACCTAACAACCAACTTCCCTAGTTAATCTCATCCAACCCGAGCTCTGACGCATTCTCACTCCAAACACTTAGCTAACAGGCCACCCCCTACTCACTCTCATCCACCTTCAGTTCATCCTCTCTTTCTTTCCAATCTCATCTACATCCATCCCCATTTACTACACTCACACATTACCTATTTTCTGTAGTCACTTCAGATCAAACCCCCTACTCAGTCTCACTACTCCAAATATACCTGACATACACAATATAGCACCCAAACTCTACTGACTCTTGTAACATTTCTACAAAGGTTCGCACCATCTCCCTCCCCTCTACAGGACAAAATCCTGTCCCTAACCTATATAATAGTTCTTACTCTCACTATTATGTCACACTTAACCTCCTACCATCACATTACACAGCTAAAGTTCCAATATAAATCCCCCACCTACCCAATTCCTACACAAGAGAGACCAGTTTTATTACTAATATCATCATCAATGTTCAATGGTTTCCACGGTGGTACGGCGGTAGCATTGTTACCTCAGAGCAAGAGGTTCTCCCGTTCAGTTCTCAGCGTGGCTTGGGAGTGCCTTCTGTGTGGAGTCTGCATGTCCTCCCCGCGGTTGGGTAGCGTTCGAAAGACATGTGTGCGTAAATGGGAGTTCCTTTGTTGAAGGTTGGGCGTTGAGCTGGCACCTCAGCGTTTCATAAAAATCTACTGCCAATAATTAGCAGACCGGAGTTCTGCTGTGGCGACTCCTTACTGGGAAAAAGCCAAAAGACAAACAACAAACATCATCAATGTGCAACATTGACTTTGCCTTATTCACAGTACCCTCATACCAGTCTAATACCCACATTTTCACAAAATACAAAATGATTACAGAAAAATATCTAAAGACTGTTATTGAAATAGCAACCCAAATCATGCTCATTGGCAATGTACACCCAAATTCCATTCCCACAAACAACAGGAAACCCCCCAGCATCCAGACTAATAACATTCTAAACCTCCACAGAAAACCCACAGACCTATAAATACTTAATATTAACATAAGAAGCATAATGACTAAAATAGCAGAGCTACACACGACACTGGCCCTATACTCCCCTGACATAGTTCTTCTCACAGAGACCTAGCTAAAGCCACAAATCAATGATAATAAATTTGTTCCCCCAGGGTATAATGTTCTTAGACAAGACGGGACAGCCAAAAGCGGTGGAGGTATTCTACTCTACAAAAATAACCTGACCATTGATATGATAAACAAAGACCTGCCAAAGTTCAGTAATCAGTAAATCAGAAACAATATTCATTAAGCTAAAAATCAACTCCAAAAACACGTACATATAATCGGTACCTATATACCCCCCAGGAACAACATTAATACAATAGAACCTATTCTAGACTGGACATCCCTAAATCTCCTCCAAGAAACAATCATACTGAGTGACTTCAATATCGACTGGTCCTCCAGTGACTCACCCAACCACTCCAACCACATCAACCTACATGACTTCACTCAATTAATTGAAACTACAACCTGAGTAGATAAAACATCTAAAAAGGAGTCCATCCTAGATTGGATCCACATGAACTTGCCAAATCAATCCTACCTCTTTGATTCCCTCCCAGACTCTCTCAGCAATCACCTCTCTACTTTTGTAATAAGACACTAAGTAAACTTAATAAAATCACCCACCAACAAATTCGGTATGCAAAGAATTTCAAACCCCAAGACTTCAAATCTGTACTAAAACATTGCAATTGGTAACTGCTCTCAGTTCTCCCCCTGGATAGTGTAGTAGACTACTTCAACAGTTTCCTTAACACTCTAAATCACTTCACCCCTATCAGAACTATTAGAACTAAATCTAATTATGCCCCCTGGCTTACCAGAGATACCCGTTGTTAGATGCGGGATTTTTATTTTAAAATAGTTATTAGACATTAGATGGGCTAAAGGGTAAAATAAATTGTGTTTTATTGATGCATAAAAGACAGTTAATCAGAAAGGAAAATAACCTTGCTGGCCAAGCATGAAAAGATAGTTTATTAAAAAGAAAAGATAAGCATAAAATGTGTAGACAGAATGTTCTTTTTTCAAGGAAAAGATCAGCTACAGAATGTTCCTTAATAAAGCACATACAAAGCGTGAAACCAAGGTTAAAAAAAGTAAATAAGGACATTTATGAGACTAAAGCAATATAATATGCTGTGTTCAGGATAGCAAGGCAGTTAAGGTTAGTAAGTTTGTTCGACCAGATACTTCAGAGAAGATGACAAACACTCGAGCCTGAGTACAGAAAACAGGTCATCTAGAAACTATGTCAGTTTACATTGTTCAGAATAATCAGAATATAATGTACAGCAATTTAAATTATCAGTACTGTTAATGAAGACAGTATTTGGATATTGTAAACATCTAATAAAACCTTATTAAATAAACTACAGCGTTTGAAAAATTCATTCTGAAAAGTGCACATGACTTGATCCATAAGGGAGAAACTGACACCTATTCAGCACGAGTTTGGGTAATTAAGACTTTTGTTTCTCAGTCTCATTGTATACAGTGTTTCCAGCTAATTATGGTACAGTACAGCATTATCTAAGCAATTCAGAAGGCCACGAAGATCCAGACTCCAAAGACACCCAAAAATATGTAAATACAAGTTTTATTTTCACATAAACACTCAGGTAAATACGTTCACATCCACAAATTTCATCAGATGAATTAAGACAGAAACACGGAAAAAACAGCCTTATACCAGTGATGTGTTTTTGAATTCACCAATCGACAGTCATCATCAATTAAAGTCATGAATATTCATGAAACTCTGTAATCATATATTCAAAACACTATGGCTAAAACCCACTTCTAACACAGTCTATAACATCAACACAGAATTGTGTCTAACATCTAAAATCCTTAGTCAAAAGACTACATTTTCATTTAAATGCAGTTAAAAAATTGTTAGAAAAATTCTAGTAAAAAAACTAGTAAACAAATTTGTTATAAAATACAGTTTGAAAATAAAAACAGTTTAAAAGAGACTCACAAAATATAGGATTGTCTCTATCTGGTGGCCAAAAGGCAAATTACACATACAAAAAGAACTGGAAAAACAACAGTAAAATGAAAACCTACTATCAACAAAATTTACAATTTTGTGTGTGATGTACATAAACAAAAAGTACACACAAAAATTATTTTGATATAAAAAAGAAAACTTCTATATAGTGCTATATTATAGATTTGCCACCCGTAATTTTAGAAGTGGGGGGCAATGGAAATATTTTCATTGAGTCCAAGGGGTCTACTAGCATCCAGGGAGGCCTGCCAGAAAAACTCTCTATATTCCCAGCGGGTTTCCCAAGGACCACCCCGGACATCATCAGAAACTTTCTCAAGAACAAAAAATAGAAATTTTGCATCACTACAAGATAGTGTACTATACAAGGTGTTCCTTTCATTGTTAGTCCTAATATCATACATGTGTTCATATATATACGTCTTTTGAGTTTCTGCTCAGTTTGCCTACAAAGAAGGCTGAGGAGGCACCAGGTGTAACTAAATAAACAACCCCAGTTGTGTTACAATTTGAAAAAACCTGCCCACTTATTTCTCTCCCCTTGCACTATAAGTTTACAGAACCAGTGTTCAAAATGTAAGAACATTGTGAACAGGCACTGCATTTAAAAGTGCCTGTTCTTTTGAGATTCTCCTTAGTGGCTGCTTTAACCCCCTCAAAAAGTTCTTTCAAATTTCTTCCTTTTTTGTAAGTAATTTGCAAAATGGGGCAGGTCAGTAAGTACCTGAAACCTGTCCCATTCCTTCCTAATAATTTCACCCACCAACTTGGAATCTTGATTAAACTCAGTAATAAGTGCTTTCATTGAGGCATCTTGGTCATTACCAATGGCATTCTTGGTGTTATTTATACTTGATGTCAACCCAGTGCCAAGAAGGGGACCATATTTTGTCTTCCTTAAATGCCATATCTAAGTATTAATCTCTTTCAATAGTGAAGGGGGATAGCCTCTGTCCCTAAGTAACTTTTCTAAAAAATCCACATCTTTGTCAAAATCAGAATTCAGGGATGTCATCCTACTTGCCCTGATAAGTTGTCCTCTATAAATGTTCTTTTTCTGAAAATAAGGGTGGGCACTATGAAAATGTAAATATGAGTTCGTAAAGGTTTCTTTACAGAAAACTTTGGATTTTATTCCTGTAGGAACCTTTTCTATCATCACATCTAAAAAAGTTCATCCCATCATATCAGAATATAATGAACAGCAATTTAAATTGTTTATCAGTACTGTTAATGAAGACAGTATTCAGATATTGTAAACATGTAATAAAGCCTTATTAAATAAACTACAGTATTTGAAAAATTCATTCTGAAAAGTGCACAAGACTTGGTCCATAAGGGAGAGATTGACACCTATTCAGTATGAGTTTGTGTAATTAAGACTTTTGTTTCTCAGTGTCAATGCATACAGTGTTTCCAGCTAATTAAAGTACAGCATTATGAAGTTTTGCAATGGTGCCTAACGTGACCTGCTGTCTGGGGCAAAATATATACTTCTCACAACCCAGCAAGCAGATAAACCTTTTCACATCCAGTTTCCAGTACAAGCAAGTTTTCTTACGTTCACAGTGACTGTTTATACAGCAAAAGTACTACACCAGTACTCCAGAGACTACCCTTTCAGTAAAGGTATCGTTCATTTCCAGACATAGTTACACTACATGTGTTCTACAGAAATCTTCAGAATAACAGTGTTTCATTCAACTTCATGTGTTCTATGGACTATAATATCACAGTGTTTTCATTAAAGTGCAGCACTCCGTGTTTCATTCAACTACATGCGTTCTAACAAACTTCAACAAAAACAGCTGCAGTAAGTAATTTTTTTTTCAAGTACGGTTTTACTGCAAAGTCTCACACAACTTCAGCAGACCAGTATTAAATCAGAGCAGTGCTCCTTCAAAACATAAAAGCCTTATCCCAGGATTCAATAAACTCCATGCAGGAATAGTGTTATTCCTACACTGAGTGAATGGTGTCCGCTTCCGCGTAGCTTTAGGAGCAGTGTGCCTTACATATTAATGAAGGTGTGTTCCTGATAACAGCTTTGTGGACACGAACACTATTGAGTGCAGGGGGCGTGTTCCAGTAGTGGTTGCACATCCAACATGCCCCCTGCACTCTGAAAGTGCCATATGGTACTTTCTAACTGCTGTCAGTGTCTGCGGACACTGAAAGCAGGTATTTAAATAGGAAGCAATGGAGGGGGTGTGTGACAGGTACTGACACACACTCCCTGCATTGCTAAAGTGCCATACAGCAGTGGCACCATACATCTGAACCTCTAAGAGGCACAAATCTGGACAAAGCCTAAAATGACGGGGGGCGTACATCTCAACCTGTGAGAGGCAAAAAGCTGGACAAAGTCTAAAATGATTGGGGCGGGGTCATATATCTCAACCTCTCAGAGACAAAAATCTAGACAAAGCCTAAAATTATGGGGGCCATACCTCTCAACCTCTTAGATCCAAAAATCTGGACAAAGCCTAAAATGATGAGGGGCATACCCCTCAACCTCTCAGAGCAAAAAACTGGACAAAGCATAAAATTATGGAGGGACAAATAGGGACAGATTACAAATATTGCCCTTACAAACTTAGAAAGTTATAAAGGAACAGGGTTGGTATCAACATAACATGTAGGGAAGGATTAGAAATCTGAAACTCAAATGTATGCCATTATGTAGTGACTTCAATCCTGATATTGCCCATACAGACTTAGACTGTTGATAGAATGACAGGTAGTGCATTACCAGATATGACTTACAAGGAGTATTGATACATATAATTAAAGTGCTTTTATTAATTTATTTTTCCATTCCAAGAAAAGTTTAACTGTAGCTGAGCAGGTTTGCATCCTACGGCCCTCTGCTCAGCATTGCTTAAACATATCATAGGAGCTAAGCACAAACATATAGCTCAGATCCTTAATGGTGAGACAGTGTAGTGGTTGGAGCCAAAGCTTTGCATGCAGCAATTCAGCGTTTGAGTAGCAAGACGGGCCTTTTTTTTCATGGGAAAGCATTGTTAACATTATTTCTTTTTATTTTAAATTATATAGCAATTGATATTTGTTAACCAGGGTAGTGTAGCTGGTTCAAAATGGAAGTGTCACTGCATATAACATGTGAAATCACCCATGTATACACAAGTGTCCCATTCAGTATAGTCACACCCCATGGTAATGTAATGAAAGCACATAGAGGGACGTCATGTAAAGTAAAACAAATACACTTATTATGTCAGTAATGATTAATTAAGTTATAATCCTGATATTTTTTTAAATGAAAACTGAGCAATGGTTAGCAGTGGTCAGCTCTGCTTAGCTGGATTAAGCATTGCTTCGACATAAATTCTAAGTAGCAGTCAGGTCAACTAAGTGGATTTGCACACTGTTAAGCAGTGCTCAGCATTTACCCCTTTAAGCACTGTTCAACTCAGCTTAGCAGATTTGCGCACCACTTAGCTGAGCTTAGCATTTTCAAAATGGTCCAATGACAACAATGGATGGGAATATAGCCTTATTTAAACTGCACAGGTGGGAATACAGCTATAACCTGTTGTAGCCTGATTTCTACAGGAACCATGTCTGGTGTTGGAGAGGGAGCATGTTTTCAGGTGCAGCACTGGGGCTTTCTGGAGTCTATGGTCATTACTGGACTCCTCATAGAAAACCATGATGACAGACTGCTGCAGGGCCATTATCAGGGCTCTCAGTACAAAGTGGAGTCCTGGGACCATTTGGCATGCAACCTCACCAGTGCCACTGGAATCCCCCAAACTGGTGAGTAGGTACCACATCATTATGCCAACCTAAAGCATAGGAAGGGGGTGCTCTTGGCCCAGTGGATCCAAGAAGCTCAGGCACGGAATGCTCCAGTAGTTTGTAAGTATTTCATGCATAGCTGTACCAAATTCTAGCTTGAGTATGTGATAGACAGGTATGCATAATGTTATTGTGTTCCCCCTACAGCTGCAGTGGAGAGGGCTAGTAATATCAAGGCCCATGCTGACAGACTGAAAAGGCTGCACCGACAGGCTGGTGAGTACAGATCTACCTTGCAGTATATAGTGAAATAAATAAGAAGGAGTAAATTTTTTACTGCCAGTAGTGGGTTCTGTGTCTAATGATTAAATAAAAGTTTGCCAGACTAATATTGATCCACAGGATATGCAGTAGCAAAGCACTGTGTCATATAAGTGAAATAAAGACTCATATCACAAACTGTTATGTTTACTCTGGTATGTTGTTGCAGAAATAGAATGTGCACAGGTTCTTCACAGCAAATACAACTTTGACAGCATGAATTAACTAAGGTTGTTCTGAGAACCAGCTATTATGCAAAACAGTAGATTGTGGATCTGTAAAACAAGATATAAATGAAATATGAAATATGTTATGCACTAAGATCTGAACCCTGAATAGTAATGTCTAATGCATTATAGTGTGGTCCCTGCAGCATTGCCTTGTGTTAACCTTTGCTTTCCAGATTGTATTATTTCAAAGGATTAATACATAGTACACTATCTGTCATGCATGAATTTCAGGATTAAAAGGTCAGATTGTCTAACCCACAGAGTAATAGGCAGAAATCAGTCAAATAAGTGACAGCAGTTCCCCAGTAGCTCAATGTGATAAGAAATAGCCTTATTGTTTATTTTAGCACAGCCAGACATGGTTTGATTCCAGGGAGTGGTACTGAGATATGTGCATATATACACTCAAGAAATCTTGAATATTTGTAGAAACAGTCAGATAGTGGTAACAGATATTTTCTCCACAGGTCTTACAAGTAAAGAAATGTTTGTAGTACCTGTATGCAGGGTATACCAATACACTGTGTACAACTGTCCCACTGTCCAACCCCATGCCTGCAAATGACAGCAGGATAGCTACATACACCATGCACTATTCCTGATATGTGTCTCTCAGGTGTCACGCTGTCATGGCTAGTGGTCACTGCTGCCAATAACCATGGACACAGATAAGAATCCAGGTGGAGTATGCCGGTATCATACCCACACAACATCAGTGGAGGGCACCCCTTCTTTGTCATATATGTAACCCTGACATGTACGAGTCCCCTTTAGTCATGTATCCAGAGTTGTCATGGTTTGCCCCATACCATTCCAGGTTGATAGTTTAACAGGTATGTATCTGCTACAGAAGCTATGGGCCATAGGTAGATGTAATGTGAGGGAAGGACTGTAGAGTATTGAGTAATACTGTTGTGAAAAATAGAAGCCTATACAATTGTTAATGGACTTTTTCTTTCCCCCACCCCTCATCTGCATCACTAATTATTATTCATATACTAAAGGTATGTTTTTCTCAAAACTTAATGTTGGGATTTCTGTTCTATTAATGTTCATATATTTAATTGGTTGCATATTAACATACCTTGTTCAAATACTATTGCTGGCAGCCTGTTGCCATCAATGTAACTGGCATGCACACCACTTAGCTGAGCTTAGCATTTTCAAAATGGTCCAATGACAACAAAGGATGGGAATATAGCCTTATTTAAACTGCACAGGCGGGAATACAGCTATAACCTGTTGTAGCCTGATTTCTACAGGAACCATGTCTGGTGTTGGAGAGGGAGCGTGTTTACTGTTGTACTATTTATACATGTGTTCTGTTTGCTATGCAACTGTTTCAAATCTGTTGGTTTGTGTTAATTGGAACACCCATGTATGCTGTTATAACTAATTTTGAAATGTTTTGTTCATGACTAACCAGTATATCTTGGATAACCTCAACACCATAGCACATATGGGAAGGCAGATAACAGCAGATCTGCCTGTCCCGCCTCATCTGGCCATGGTTCTGGGCCCCAGCATATCTGGGACCCACCCTGGAACTTCCTCCTCCACTGGTCCTGCACCACCTTCTGGTGGAACCGCCTCAGAGGATGGGGCCTGTCCCCACCCTGGGTGTGGGCAGTGAGAGGAGCCTGTCACCCGCTGCAAGTTCCAGGGTATGGTACACAGTGTCATCTGCTCTGAGTTGGATGGATGGCTGTGCCAGATGGAGGGCCGTCTGGTGCATCTGAAGGGGTAGGATGCCCCAGTTGTCCAGCCTCCAACACAGCCATCTTCAGGGCCGTGAACGTGCAGTGGTGACTGCCCGTGGGTGGGGACCTCAGTCCCACTGTATCCATTTGAGGGCTCATGGGCCTCTGATTCCCAACCAGCCTCCCTGTCCAAGGTGTTTACCCCCTCATGTGTCATATACCACCCCTGTCTGCTGTCTTGTGTGTCGTCTGTCTGCAAATGCAACCTATCCTACCCAACCTACCTCCGCAAACATACCGTCAGCCCTTCCCCAACATCCCACTCTCACCTTAATAAAAAAAGGGGGCATCTGTCCCACAACAAAAATAATTTCCCCATACATAGCTCTACATTTTGCCCCCATGTCCAAGTATGTAAATCAATCTACACTCAAATTACAGTACAAATGTATGTTGCCAGCACCCCTCCCTATGGGGTGTGAGGCTGCAAATTCCAAATTTTCCACATCAGTCACAGCTGTTGCTGCAGAAAAAATGTAGAGCTATGGTCCTTTCCTACACCCGTCCTGCACATCCCTAGCTGGTTTTCCTAATGTTTTACCCCCTGCTTGCCCCCATTTCACCACTTTCCTGTCACCCTTTTTTCTTTTTTTTATTTAAAATAAGTGCGGGTATAATTGGGAATAAGTGCCGCTATGTGAAGCTGAGGACTTAACCGTCTGTTAGCAACACTTAGCTTCATGCAAAACCATGCAAACCCACTTACAACTGCTTAAAAATGCTTTAATCACTCTGTCTCTATCAGCTCTTGTTCTGCTGAGCAACAAAATAATCAGCGCTGACAAGTCTCGAACCCAGGACCCTGTGTACTACAATCACAGCAACATACTGCTACACCAACTGAGCTGTGGGAATTTGTAATGCTTTTACAAACACATCATGCATTGCAGTCATTTAACATAAGGGGAAAAATACACATCTCCGGCAACCCTTAAACCCAGGAACCTGTGCACTCCAGTCACAAAAGCTACCACTACTCTACATGAGCTGTCAGAATTAGAAATGCTTCAGTAAATATATCATGCAGGATGGTCATCCAGCATTAAGGAAAAACCTGTGAAATTAGTACTGTTTGATATATATATATATATATATATATATATATATATATATATATATATATATATATATATATATCTGTTTATAGATACATACATATACTGTATATATATATATATATATATATATATATATATACAGTATATGTATGTATCTATAAACAGATATATATATATATATATATATATATGTGTGTGTGTGTGTGTGTGTGTGTATGCTCAACCTCTTACTGAAAGACATCTGAAAAAAGCCTGACAAAGTGGAGGGATAAAGGCCAAACAATAGTGACATATTTGAAATATGGCTGTTATAAGATTAGACATTTGCTAAAGTATCACGATTTGTTTTAACATATATTTTCTGATAGATTTCAGGTCTGAAACACAAATGATTGTCATCGTTTAGTGATATCAATGCTCACATCATCCCAGTGATTTGTCAGAAATCCACAACTGTTATGGGGAACAGACCAAAGATATGAGCTATGCATCTGGACAGTGTATAATAATCTGGACAGTGGAGAGGTATGACTGCAGTCATGTAACAGAAGGGAAAAAACACCGAGAGCTACCAACCATGTCATCTAGCACCTTCTGAACTACAGTCAGACCAATATAACACCACCCCAAATCAGGTCTGGGGAATTACTCATGTATTTGCAAATATATCATGCACTACAGGGATGTAACCTTAGGGAAAAGTAGACATTGGTGAGAAATTGTCTACTAACAACCATTTACACCACAGTGACAGCAACATACCAGTACCCCAACTGAACTCTAGAGTATAATGACTGTTTGAACAAACAAATCCTGATTGCCAGTCACACACTACACCTACATATACTGCCCCAAGTCACAGTGTACTGGGAATCCTGAGGTGTTACAGGACAATTCTCAGAATGCCCCTACAAACATATACAGCTGATAGACCACCAGTGGCTGCAGCAGCATGCACAATCAGATAGAAAAGGATCTATGATGCTCACATCTTCCCCTCTCCCTACACAGCCCAACAAACATTTAAACACTACATTATTACATGATCTTGAAAGTCTGGTAAGAATGGCCAGACATACATAACTCTCAACTGTACAGATTTCCACAGAATGTCCAGGGTCTGGGACCATATTTATGGCCACTGCCTTATAATATGTCTGGGAGTCTGCTAAATCACTGGGATAATATCAGGAGTGAAGTCACTAAATAATGATATACCATACTTGTGAACCTCCTACTGCAAGACATCTGGACAAAACTTGACATACATGGGGAACAGGGGGTCGAAAAGGAGGACATATCTTACATAATGGTGTTACAAATTGAAACAGTTGCTGGTGTTACAGGGTTTCTTGTAACATAACTTCTCTGAAGGATATGACATCTGAAACACAAATGGATGTCAACATTTAGTGACTTCAATCCTCACATTATCCTACTGATTTCTCAAAAACAGAAATTGCCTGAGGAACAAAAAGGCAAATCTCTTGGTGTTCTGCTGAAATCTGGACAGTTCAGAGGTATGTCATAGACATATTACTGTCAGATGTCAAGTCATGCAGAAAATGCATGTCCAGACAAACCCTGTTAATCTAGCAATCTTCTAAGTGTATAACAGCAATACTTACTTGCAATCTGCACCTAATTCTGGAACTTTTTCTCCATTTTGTTGGTCTTTCTCCACATTTCTTGTTCTAAGAGGTATTTCCACCTTCACTCTGTGAAGCTGTAGCCCCCACACCTCCATAATGTCCCCCTCACAGGCAAGGAAAAGGGGCAAGGCCCACATGAAGGACTTAATTATAGCACTGTGTTGCTATGGCATTGACTAATGGAAAGACAACACAGCTGTTCTGGATGCAATTAGCAAGTGGGAGACACCAATTGGTGCATAAGCCATCACCTGCTCATGAGCATTACCTACAAAAGGCAAGCTGCTGCCTATGCAAAACAGGTCTGAACCTTTATACACAAAGACAGGCTGCAACTACACAAACCTAAACATTTGCATTATTCTGTGGAAACTCTTCAGCACTATAACAGGTATTTCAATCAATTAAGTATGTAATGGAATGCAGAAGGGGGATGCAATAATGTGAAATAGGAAGTTAAACAATAGGTCTCAACAAGACTTGCTGGACTCACATGTTGCTGTCCAGCACCTATGGCCATTCCTGCTGGCCCTGTCTGCAGTGACATAGATCACAGCTCTGGCCCGAGTCACCCCAGCAAAGGTCAGCTCACATATGACTACTACTGGAGTGTCTGTTGTTCAGTACTGACTGTGACACCACTAGGCCAGCTACCTGGGATGTTGTAAGTATTCATATGTCACCAGTGAATGCTACTAGGATATATATGCTTGTCTTACAAATGTAAGAGACCTATATAGGGTATGTGCATAGTAAACAACTGGCACAAAAGAGTGTCTTGAACTGTATGTCATATACTGAGCTAATGCCTTTCAGCTGTTCACAGTTTTGCAGACTGACCACATGTTTGCCTCATATTTGTAGTCAATGCCTCATACAGTTGTGTTTTGTTTGGCAAATCACTGGCAACCCAGTAAAGACTGAATTCATAACATAATAGCATACATTTGAATGTCAGATGTTATATCCTTCAGAGTATTCATGTGAATGCGAAACCGTCTTTGCTAGCAACTAAATGTGTTACAGCTAGATTTATAAAGTGTCACTGTTTACTAGTCTTTGCCTCCATTGATGTGTGCCTTTGTACAGATGTCTTGCTCTAATAGGAGCTAGGAGTCTTAACATGAAACTAATGTCATTGCCAGAGTACCTTGTCCTGGAGGATGCTGGCATTTGTTCAGTTACTGAAACCTGGTTTGAAGCTGTGGAGAGCACACTAACCTTGCCAGGTTAAATACTTTTGGACCCCTAATTGAGGGCTGCAAAGCCAAAGGAGGTGGAGTTATAAACTTCATAATACACATACACACCTCAAGGCTGATCAAACAGTAGGATGCATGGTAGACATCCTACGTGCAGTTAACTGTTGACAAAACACCTTTTCAAATCATAGCTAGCTACAGATCTACAACCATGACTCAGGACACCCACTACACCTGTCTGGACTTGCTTGAATCTGTCAAGATTCAACCCTCTACTCTGCTCCTGGGTGACTTTAACTACCCAACCATAGTGTGCATGACCTATACTACCTGAACATGAATGCTCAGAGATTTCTCAGATTTGTCAATGCCAATGCATTGGATCAGCTGGTCAACACTCCTATGACAGGTGGAAATATCCTTTACCTGGTCCTAACTAACATGAGTAGCCACTGTAGCACTTCTACAGTGTCATCCTCCTTGGTAAGACCTGACCAAATAGCCATCACCTTTGAGGTCACCATCTCTCCTGACCCACCCCCTTGTCAGGGTCAAACAAAAAACACTTTCCAAAACCAACTATAAATCTCCTTAGAGCATATATATGTAGCTTTACAGACACTGTCTCATCAGATGGAACTAGCAGTAGTGTCCAAGCCTACACCACTATACTGTGTGAGCACCTACCTGTATGGACTCGGCAATACCTGACAGAACAAAATCATGTTCCTCAAGGTAGGGTAAACCTCTGTGGTGGACAGCAGCAATACACAAATTCCCTAATAGGTGGAAATCATTTCTGGACAGGGCCAAGAAGGAGCAGGTGCCAAACTGGAAGCAATGTTACCTTTGTCTGAACAAGCAAATAAGGTCACAGGTGAATTACCCTAAGGCTAACTTTGAGTGCAAACTGGACACATCCACCAAGGCCAATCACAAGGCCTTCCTTACATATGTCTGCAGTCTCAGAGACAAGAGCCAAATCTGCTGTGTGGTGGTGGTCAGTAACACCACATACACATACGGCATAGATATACCCAACCTGCTGCAGACAGGTTAAGTGTAAACATCACCCCCCCTGTCCCCCCATCAGACACATCAATATGCGCAGCACCTGCCCCTCCTCTCATCATCAGGAAGCAGCTCTGTAATGCTTTCTCAAAGACAACAAACTGAAGTCTCCATGGGGTCTGATACCATCCCTGGCTGCATCCTACATGAACTCAGGCATGAGCTTTTAGCTCCATTACATACTGCAGTCAACCAAAGCCTGAGCACCAGTGTCATCCCATCTGCACAGAGGACAGCCACTGTCATCCTTCTACACAAAGGTGGAGCAATCCACTAACCCAGCCAATCGTATGCACATCAGCCTAACTAGCCTGATCTGCAAGGGCATGGAAGGGATTATTATGGACCTTATAAACTGGGACATCGGCAACCTCAAAATGCTTGAGCCCACATAGTGAGTGTGGTATTGTCAAAGGGAGATCAGGCCTGTTAAACCTGGTTGATTTCTTTGAAGTGATCAACAAACACAAGGACGAGGGGAAGACGGTGCACACTGCCTACCTTCACCTAGCCCAAACCTCTGACAATAATCCCCAGTTGGCCATGATATATAAGCCTACACAGCTAGGCATCAACATGTGTGTTACCAGATGGGTAGCGAACTGGATCAATGATAGTACCCACCTGGTCAAAGTATTAGAAGCCACCTATAGTAGTAGACTCTTACAGAGTGGTGTACCCCAAGAATTGGTCTGGGGGCCTCAACTATTTGAGATATACATTTCTGAGGTACAAGACAAAACCAGTGATCTGTGGCTGACCAGGTTTATAGATGACTGCAAGCTGGCCACTGTCTTACATTCCCCTACTGATGTGAGCATCCTCCAAGAGGCCCTTACCCAAATCAATGACTGGTGCCAGAAGCATTGCCTCAAACTGAATGCTGGGAGATGCATCATTTTCCCTGTTGTGGTAGATGTCATCCACACTAATTATGACATTAATAACAATGTACTGAACATGCAATCAGGTGTGAGGCGACCTGTGCACCAAGGTTGATAGCAATCTGATAGTTTTCCACCATGTTGGTACCATTGTACAGAAGGCTGTCTACATGGCCCACCTCACAAATATAGATATGTCATCCAGGAACCAGGAGGCTACAACATCCCTGTACTCTACCCTTATCAGATGCATCACCAAGTACAATGGCTTCTTTAGCATGTATCTTGCCAAGCAAATGCAGCAGTTGCAGAGACCACAGAAGTTTCTGACCAGGCAAATCCGGGGTTTGCAACACCTATCCTATACATATAGGCTGAAAGCCCTGTCCCTGTACTCAGTCTCATAAAGACTGATCATAGGCAACCTGTGTCTGGTATATAAGGCCATTTCCAAACCAGCCTTGATGGCATTTCTGCATATCCGCAAGACAAACCCCACTCATGCAACCCCCATGCAAGGCCCTCAACTGGTCTATGACATGGATAGTACTTGTTGGCAGGATAGTTTAGTGTCCCACACAATATACTGTCTGGAAAATGCACTCCCTCCCCATGTCTAGCAGAGTACCTCTATAGCCTTCTTGAAGAAGAAGATGGATGACTGCATGGGAAATGGAAAAGACACCTCTGGGATCCCACGTGTGTCCCAGCTGGACAGAGGAAACAGGTGTTGACTTTGAAGGGACATAGGCAAAAGTCTGGGTTAGGTTTATATGGGCATCAGGACCAATAGCCTAGTATCATCCTATGAATCTATGCACCTAGTACTTTGCATGTTTCCTGTATGTATTGCAGACTGTCTTGCAATGTTGTCTGAAATGAATCCCTGTGAGTCTGAACTGTGTAGGTACTGCATTGATAGAGTATTCTCTTGTTCCTTCGTTAGTTATTATCACATATTGTTAAACCTTGTCAATGTGTCTGGTCTGTATAGCAGTAAGTCAGCTCTTACAGTATTTGCATATGCACTTGATGGCACTGTATAGCTCACTCCAATAGCCTTGGTCTTGGTCACACTTATCATTCTGCTAATAGGTCCATCACACAGTAGGACTTGTCACCCTATGTTGGGGGCCTTACAGTAGCTGCTAAAGAGATGGATTGTGGCAGTCAGAACTACTGTAAAGTCTGGCCTGAAAGGCCCATAGGTAGCAAAGCTGTGCCAGACTTTACCAGGTGTGTGTGTGTGTGTGTGTGTGTGTGTGTGTGTGTGTGTGTGTGTGTGTGTGTGTGTGTGTACAGCAACATTATACTGCAGGGGACTAATTTACATATGTTGTCTTCCCCTCGAAGGTGAACATGGGGATTGGTGTCTCTCCCCCTCACAACCTGATGTCAGTGTCATAGCGGACTCTGATGATGATGGTGATCATAGCGAGGCACAGCTGAGGTAGTTGGGGGCTGAATATGTGCCATTAGTTGGTATCCCACTTTCACCCACAATGTTCCCACACACAGCCAGTAGGCCCGCACATACCCAGTCCCCAGCAGCCACAGATAATGGACAGTTGGAGGGTGGTGGCATGGAACAGGCTAGTGTGGTGACTATGGTAAGTGTGAGTGTAGACTCTAGCCGTAACCAGACAGCAGGAGAGATCACACACAGGCAGATGGACAGGGGTTCTCAATGGAGGACTGCTGCCCATCAAGCCCCTATCACAAGTGTCACAGTAGGTGTCACCAGATGCATATTATGGTCCATCATGGAGGCACAGGCTTGTACTGACCGCAACACCAGACAGATGCTCAGGGTCATGAATGCAGTGCTTCCTGCTATGCATGATGACCTCCACAGCATTTGTGATGCAGTACATCATTTTGCCGATGTTGTGGATAGACGGTGGGCTGAGACATTGTCAATGCATGACCGTGCAATGTCTGTGCTTGAGCATGTGATGGGAGTAGGGCATCGGCCACGTGGACGTAGGTCAGCAACAAGATCAGCTGAGAGGTCACATAGGCATGCACATTCAAACTTCTGTAGTGGCAGTGCCACCAGCACTACCAAAGGGAGGGTGCTGTCCACACCACACCTGAGCAGGCCATGTGCACGTGGTCCTGGCCAGTCCCATCAGGGATGCGGATTCATCAGACAGCAGTCACCATCGGGGAGTAGTACTGCATCTGTCTTTGGGCCTGGTGGTGCCAGTGAGACTCCTGGCAGAACCAGTTCCCGTGTCCCTGGCAGGAGATGGTGAACTGTACATCCTGCCATGTACGGTCCAAGGCTGTCCAACATAGCCCTGTGTACGGCATCCGCATGGCTTGATTATGTGCATACAAACACTCACACATCTCTATCACAGATCGGCCACCACCAGACATACACAGCTCCTCTGCACAGCCCAGTTGAACACCACCCCTCAGATACACACACACACACACACACACACACACACACACACACACACACACACACACACACAATGTCAATCATATGGCCCAGCCTAGGCTTCTGGCAATCCCACACCACACCCCTCCCTGTCCATGTAATGATACCTGTGCCACATTCCTGTTATCCATACCATTGATGCAGGGACATGCTAATATGGGTATGATGCACAGGGTGAATATAGTACAGTGTAGTGATGTAATGTTGTGTAAGGTGCTGTCTCCTGGCAATAGTTAAGGGTACACATCAAGGTGTATGTACCTTTTTAGCCATAATGCATTATTGCTGTTAGTACTTCTGACTGACTGTATTGCCACGTACTGTATTCTGGTTGTGTTCTAGATGTCTGTGTGTATGCAGGCTGTGGGCCTGCTGACAGTAGCAATGATGAATATGGTGAAGTAGAAACACAGTGACCTTTTCATAGCCAAAGTACAGCTGTATATGTACATGTTTACCAGGTGTGTTTACATGCAACAGTGTGTGACAGACAATTGGGGTGGACAGTGTGACCTTGCATACATGCCCTTTGACACAGCCAACTAGCCTTCATACATGTCACCTGGGTGTTCTGTAGTACCACAGGCTCATACTTACAGAGGAGGTTACTTGAGTACTGGAACTAGGTCCCTCACAAGCTTAGCCATTACTTTAACTGCAAAAGATTCACCTGTCAGCACCTGTTGCTGCTGCCATTTCTGTCCCATCCACTCAACCTTGATGCAGTTGATGAGGGTATGTATGGTACTGTGTATGACAGGTTTGGGGTATATATTCCTGACACAGGTCAGCCTGTGTTAGTCTAACCTGACAATCACCACCATGTGTGTCTGCTATCTCATATAGAAGTCTGGCCTCTCATGCTGGTAGTGCAGACAGAGTCATAGTCCTGTACATGGGGTAGCTGTTGAAGGGATGAGCACAGCCCCTACTTATCCAGTCTTACAAATGATAATGCTAGATACATAACACAAATACAACAGAGGTAATGTAGTGTTGCAGTGTCTGCCACAACTATTAAAGTGGGTGACAATTACAGGGGCTGTTAGGATGGCCAATGGTGGGTTCAGAGGCCTTTAACATGGTAGAGCCATCTGACACACACACACACAAACACACATACACACACACACACACACACACACACACACACACACACACACACACACACACACACACTGCTGCATGGGGACATGCATTGAAACACACATGCACATAAATTTGACACTTCTCAAAGTAGATGAGCTGCCCATCTATTTATGTACAATACACAGTGATACAACCATTGAATGCAGCACACTGGCTTTGTGTTAGAAACTTTGTAACTGTGCTTGTAAGGTGGATGTCATCCGTATGGGCTGAAACTAGGTTGGCAATGGGGGAGTTCACAGGGTGGAAGAAGCACACAAAATGGTATAGCCATCACATACACACAGTAAAGTCAGCCACATGGGATGTGCATACAGAAATACAAACACAGTTGCCAATAGACATATAAGTAACCCTATGTATCCACTTGTATGTACTATAGTAATATGTGCACATGACATGCTCCACATAGATTATATGCCTGGGACATAACACACAACCTTTTACAACAAGTAATCTTGCGAATGCCTTCATGGATGGTGGGATAACCCACCAGAAATAGAGACTGGTCTCATCTACTGCTCCTACAAACCTGGACAAGTGATAGAGTGACAGACGTTGTATCAGCATGATGTGTCCGTCGGGTACGATGTCTGTTACTGGCATGTGTGTCACTACGGTAACTGTGACATATTTGGCAATGATATCACAGGAATGCTCATTGTTAGGGGACACAGACCACGTATAGGTTGCAAACATCTGGATATTCCATTTACATCTGTACAGATGACTGGTATGGGCTGTATAGTGTAACATGGTGCATGTGAATCAGATGCCATTAACAGGCTCTTTAAAGTAATGCCATAGGTAGGAGGTCAACAGGCCTAAAAATGGTATAACCTTCACACACAACAGCCACAGGGGATATGCTTCACACACACTACTATAGTTGTCATTATTGAGATTAAAACCCCTACCTATTTAAACATTTGTACTATAGTATTACACCATTATTGCACATGCCACAGAGCTTAGAGGGCTGACAAGTGTATACAGGTACTTCTAAGGTGAATGACATCAGCAGGCCTTGTAAAGTAGGGCAATGGGAAGTGTACTGGGTGGTACAGGCCTCAAAATGATATAATCCACACCCCTAGAGGATAAGATTCTCTCCCAAGCACACAGGGAGGATATGATTATCACACAGTATCACAGTTGCCAGTATTGAGTTTAGAACCCCTACCTATCTAGTTATGTGTATTACGGTGTTGCGCAGTTATCACATGCGCAACGGAGCTTATAGGATTTAACAGTGTCCCAAGGTACGTCTAAGGTGAATTACATCAAAAGCCCTTGTAAAGTATGGGAATGGGAAATGTACTGGGTGGAAAGGGCATCAAAATACTGTATCTTATAAACATACACACTTACAAACACTTTTACACACACTTATGCACACACATTTGCTGGAACTGAGAATAGAACCCCTGCCTATCTAGTTATTTGTACTATGAGCTTATAGGGATGGGATTGTCCAAATGTACTTCTAAGGGGAATGACATCAGCAGGACTGCTAAAGTAGGGCACTGGGAAGTGTACTGGGTGGAAATGGCCTAAAACTGTTACACACACACACTTACATTTGCCAGGACTGAGAGTAGAACCACTACCTATCTAGTTATTTGTACTATAGTGTTAAGCAGTTATTGCATGCACTACAGAGCTTATAGGGCTGACAAGTGTCCAAAGGTACTTCTAAGATGAATGGCATCAGCAGATCTTGTGAAGTAGGACAATGGGAAGTGTACTGAGTGGGAATGGCCTCTTACTACTTAAACCTACACACACACACACACACACACACACACACACACACACACACACACACACACACACACACACACACACACACACGCACACACACACACAGGCAGGTGATGTGATATTACAATTCCCACCTCAGTACTATTACACAATGGAGCTCACCTTCATGCTGGCATGTGCATTTGGTTATGACCGGTATGCCACTCTCCGCAACAGGACATCACTCTATGCCATTCAGGATATCCCTGTGTAGGACTCACTCTGTGTGTGTGTGTCTCCCTGTGTCTCTCTCTGTCACTGTCTGTCTCTGTCTTCCCCACATCTATGTGTGTGTATGCTTGACATATTGTTATCTGTTGCCCATATATATGTGTATCACATGCAACAGATGCAGATATATCACATATGAGCCACCTACAGCTAGCTGAGGGTAATCCTTTCTGATGGGTGTTTGTAGAGACAGTTAAAGTGTGTACAGCTGTCGGTATGCAAAAACAAATATGCACAATATAGTTATATAGTCTGATGTGGGTTCTGACATGGGCTGTATGTAGGAGTATGCCCAGTATGACCTTCTATAGTCTCCATTCCAGAGATACCTCTCAAAAGTAAACAGGAAGTTGCTAGAGTTACAGAGTTTGTTTTAGCAGACATTCTCTGACATATCTGATGTCTGACACTGAAATTTATTGTGCTATTACCTAGTGACAGACATTCTCACATCATTACAATGCTTTACCAAAGAAATACAAGATGTATGATGCATAGACCAATATTATGAGCCAAACTATAGACATTCTTCCCCAATCCGGGCAGTTGAGAGATGTGGCTACAGCTGATTGACTGATGAAGCTGTGTAAACAGTCCAGCAACTTGGTGATATATCGGCTGAGGATCTCCTGCTTATGTGGTATTCTTCTTACCTGAGAAGTCATATCCTGGTGTGGCCATACCTCTAACTGTACAGTTTTTTGCAGATTTTCCAGATGTTTGTCAAGAAGTTTCATGCAGTCTAGATAAACTTATGTTTTTTATGGCAAGTTAGTTCCAAATAATTAAAGACTGAGGTTACAAAATAATGCCAGGCATTAGTGTTTCAGACTTCATAACCTTCAGACAATTCCTTCTAATGCAAAACCCATTATTCTACCAACTTTCTCAGTTTGTCAGAACAATATTTATAACACGTGCCTATCATTGGGCCTTTGTCCTACTTTTATTTATGACCTTATCCACATGTCTTGCTGTCAGAGGTTGAGAGGTATGGGTGTGGGTACAGAGTACATTCTACTGAGCAGAAATGTCCATTATATGTGTGGTATATTCCACATAGCACTGTGACTTCCAGGTATGTCAGTGGCAGAGCAGTACAGAGTAATGTGGTGAACCACTGACAGACAGCTGTGTATAGGCTGATAGGTTGATATGACATCGGTTCATAGGTTCATACTAGGCTATCTGCCCTAGGGCATTTATAAGCCTAGCCAGAGTATGTTTGGCTTTCGCCACCCATTTTAAATTAATTTTGCTATTCCCTTTTTCGAGGTTAGTATACTGTGCCCCTGTCTAACAGTGACACAGAAGTGATACCCGGGATAAACCTATGATCTCCCATCCACTCATCAAGATTCCTCTTGAAGAGAGTCAATGAGGGACTCTGCCTAACCTGGACTGGGATTTTATTCCAGAGTGAAGGGAGCCTCTGGGTTATGAATCTGTCCCTCCAGCATGTCCTATATATTTCAGAGCTGAGGTTCAAGTCTCTCGAGCGCGTAGCTCGATGGGATTTGGATTTTTTGAGGTGCAGCATGTCCCTTAATTCCGGGTTGGACATGGCTTTATACGTCAGGCACAGATCGCCGCTGAGCAGGCGGAATGCCACTGAGTAGAGCTGGAGTTTCTTTAACCGGGCAGCATATGGCATCTGTTTGAGCTCTTTGATCCTCTTGGTTTAGTACTTTTGGGGTCTTTCCAGTTGCTGCAGGTGTTTGGTAAGGTACATCCTAAAAGGGGCATTGTACTCGATTATGGGCCTGATGAGGGATGAGTAAAGAGGCACAATGACCTCCCCTGATCTAGATGTGAATCTTTTCATGATTAGGTGGGCTATATAAAATGTTTTTCTAACCACTTTGGCCACGTGGTTGTCAAATGAGGGATTGCTATCAACTTGGGTCCCCAGGTCCCTAATTACTTCTTCTGTACTTAATGGATTACCACCTATGTTTTAATTGGCGGTCACTTTGTTTTTGCCAAAGGGGATGACTACACTTTTTGGCGTTTAGCTTGAGGCCATGGCTCTGGCACCAGTTGTCTGTTTCTATGAGGCCCTTTTGGAGGATGCTTGTGTCAGCTGGAGAGTCGATTATGGCACCCAGTTTGCAGTCATCTGTGAACTTGGTCAGCCACAGTCCTTCCATGTTGGCCTGTACCTCCAAGAAATATATACCGAACAAGAGAGGTCCCAGGACTGAGCCTTGTGGGATGCCACTTGTAACTGGTTTGGAGTCTGACATGGCTCCAGCAATTCTAACCATGTGGGTTCTGTCCTTGAGCCAGTTTGCAACCCATCTAGTGACATAGGGGTTTATATTTAAGCTGGTGAGCTTATCTATAATGACCGAGTGGGGTATTGTATCGAAGGCTTTTGCGAGGTCCAGGTAGGCTGTGTGGACCACCTTCCCTTCGTCAATAGCCTTGGTGATGGTTTCAAAGAAGTTGACCAGGTTTAAGAGGCAGGATCTGCCCTTAACAAAGCCAAACTGGGTAGGATCCAGTGTCTGTAGGTCCCCAATATCTTTATTTATGAGGTCCATGATGATCCTTTCCATAGCTTTGCAGACCAAGCTAGTCAGGCTTATGGGGCGATAGTTTCCAGGGTCCGTTGAGGCACCACCTTTGTGGAAAGGGACCACTGTTGCTGTACGCCACTCTTTGGGTACATATCCTGTAGTAAGGCTGAGATTGAACAGTAGTTTTATGTTTGAGTTTAGCTCTTCTTGGAGTTCATGTAGGACGCAGCCCGGGACACCATCTGGTCCCATTGATGCTGTGTCTTTGCTTTGGAGAGGCGGCTCTTACCTGAGCATCTGAGATGTCAGGGGCAGCACTCTGCTGGGATAGATATTTGCCCTTTGGTGGGGAAGGGGAGTTTGCTGAACCTGTCAGCTAGGATGTTGGCAATGTCTGTGGGTTCGGTGTATTTTTTGTCATTTTGGACTAATTCTGAGCATATCTGGGAATTCCCACCCAGGTTCCTAACATAACTAAAGAAAGCCTTGTGATTATCCTTAGTGTCCTGTGCAATTTTTCTCTCGAACTGGCCTGAGACGATTTTATGAGTGCCTGTAGTTTTTTGCTAATACTGATCAGAGATGCCTTCCCTTTTTGGGATTTTGCTCTATCATGTAGTAGCTTCCTCCTTCTATTGTATAGTTTGTTTATGGCTGGGGTCCACCAGACAGGACATCTGCCTTTGGAGGATTGGGTCTTGGTTTTATTTGGGATTGCATGATCTATGCATTCCTGAAGGTGTTCATAGAATGCATTTATAAAGGATTCTGCGGTCTGGGCCGTATTTTCCACAGGCCCGGGGGCGTTGAAGGATTCCACCTCGGTTTTGAGGAGTGTGAAATTTGCTTTAGAGAAGTTTTTCACTGTGGTTTTCTGGGCAGGAGGTGGGGTCGGGATGTGAATATCCAGCTGGATTAGTTTATAGTCTGATCTTACCAGTGAGGGATACACTTCTGGCCTGGAGCATAGAGTCCCCATGTTGGTGATGATCAGGTCCAGTATGTTTTTCCCTCTTGTGGGAGTGGTAACAAGTTGTTCCATAGCATTTGAGTGTATGAATTCTAGGAATCTTTGGGCTAGGGTGTTGGAGCTAGAGTAATGCTCTCAGTCTATGTTTGGGTAGTTGAAGTCACCCAATATAATGGTGTTTGGAGAGACCTTCATATTTTCCAGTGTTCTCAGGAAGGCCGAGTGGGGTTCCTGGGTTTGGGAGGGTGGTCTGTAGCAGGCTATAAACTGGAAGGCAGTTTTACCCACTGTTAGTTGCACATGGATAGTCTCTGATGCTTCGTGCTGTGCCACCAACCTGGAGGTGTGGGTATCTTTGATGAATATTGATACTCCCCCTCCTTTTGTAGTTCGGTCCAAGTTTTGGGGCCGAAAAGCATGCTATGAGGTATAACCTGGTAGTGCTGGGGTGCTCTCGGGAGCCCTGAACCAGGTTTCTGTTACTGCACAGATATCGATGTTCTCCATGCTAAGGAGAGTTTCGAAGTGCATCTTGAGGTTTAGACTTCTGGCGTTGAGTAGCATTACTCTTAGTTTCTTATCCCTTGTGATACCTATGGAGGTGGGCTTGTCTTTTGAGCTTTGCCTAAAAAAGGCACTATGGGGGTAGCTAGAGCCTTTGCCAATATCTGAAAGCCCAGGGGTGACAGGTGCAAGCCGTCCTTAGCGAAGCATTGTGGCTTGTCGAGCATATCATCCCAGGCTGACAGGCATTGGATCCCCTTTGAATGACACCAATACTTAAGCCAATTGTTGAAATTGATCATCTTGTCTTCATATTGTGGCATCATTCTTGGTGAGGGTAAGATGCTACTCAAGGTCAGGGTCATACCGGCCTGGGCTACATGCTCAGAGAGCTCCTCCATGTCTCTTTTCATGTAGTCCAGGGAGGTATGTCTCAGGTCATTCACACCAGCATGGACAATGACTGAGTCATATTTGTACTTGCCTTGGAGTGACCTGAGTGCTTGTGTTATGTGGCGGATCCTAGCGCCTGACAGGCTGCTCACCGTGACCTTCTCTTTGTTCAGCCTGGTGAGTGGGACATCAGTGTGCCTGACGATAGAGTCACCTATTACAAGTGTATCAGGTGTGTTGTTTAGCCTTAAGGGCTGTGACTGTTCAGCACACTGGCTTTGTGAGATATGTGTTGCATGTGTTTTGTTTTGGGGTAGCGGTTGCTTGGGTGTCTGCTTTGGAGGTCTCTGCTGCTTAGGCAGATCTTTATTTAGAGCCTCCGAGTATGTTTTTGTGTGATTATGTGTTTGGTTTGCTGTTGTGGTAGGTCTATGTGAGACTGGAATTGTAGTGAGTGTGGTTTCCTTCTCCTCCTGACTGGTTATGCCACTACTGAGTTGAGAGAGCTTAGCCTCCAATTTGGCTATATGGTTGCATCTCTCTCATGTGTTGAAATTTGTTGGGAGGAGGAGAGGGTTGTCTGTGTACATGAGGCAGTTGTAACATTGCCTCAAGATTCCCAGATTCACCAGCTGGACCGGAGAGGAGATTGACAACTGACCTTTGGACATGCTAGAATAGTATTGGGAATTCCTTTATAATTGAAAACAAGGGCCAATGAGGAACAAGGTACTCAAAGGGAGTTTGTGAGGGTAGTGCTTTTAATTTTTTAGTGCTGACTTATATAATTGCTTAGTGAGCAAGTGCCAGGTAACTTAAGTGCAATGTGTTACAGGTAACTTAAATGCAAAAACGACAAACAGTAACTTTCTTTCAAGTGAAACAAGGAAATAAGTACAGTAAGCAATGCAGATATCACTAGGGATCCACAGAAGCGCTGAAAAGCTGTGTTTTAGGTGGAATTATCATTCCAGGGAAATAACATCAATGCAGCATCAACCTGGTCTGTGATACCAATCATTAGTAGGCTATTGGCCTGAAGCCCTTATAACCCACGCAGATGAGAGCATAGTCCATGTTAAGACATGTCAGCACCAGAGCCCCTGTCCAGCAGGGACACAGGTAGAATCACAGGACTGTATTTTCTGTTTCCCATGTACTTATACAGGGAGCACATCACTAGGGGTATTGAGGCACTTGGCTTGATGTGGCATGGAGTGTATTCCACAGATGGTTGAGTGTGTGGGACATGTATCTATCACACCAACAAGCCGTACTGATATCACAGACCAGGTTGATGCTGCACCTACAGGTTGGTCATGCAACAGTCCCATAAGTCAGGGTCTGGATTGCTTTGTATGCCAGACAGGGGTCACCTCTGCAGAGTCTGTATGGAATGGAATAAAGGGACAGTGCTGTTAGTCTATCTGTGTAGGGTAGGTGTTTGTGGTCATGCATTCTCCCAGTGGGGAACCTCTGTGGTCTCTCCAGTTGCTGCATGTCCTTTGTGAGGTACATGCCAAAGGGGGTGTTAAGCAAAATAATTGACCTCATAAGGTTAGCATACATGACCTTATGACCTCCTTGTCCCTGGATAGCATACCCTTACATTTGAGTTGTCCCATCTATGAAGCTTTCTGTACAATGGGAGCAACATGCTGCTCACACATCAGGTTGCTATCAGCCTGGGTGGCCAACTGCCTCACTACTGATTGTATATATAGGACATTGTTGTTTCTGTGATACTATGTGAGGACGTCAGTCTCCCTGAAGGGGATGGTGATGCATCAGCAGACATTCAGCTTGAGGACATGTAGGGCATCCACATCACTTTGGGTATTGATGACTGTTCCCAGCTTGCAGTAATCTGCCAACTTGGTCAGCCATGGGCCAGTGTTTTTGGCCTGCACCTCAGGGAAGTATATCCCATATACCAGAGGCCCCCAGACCAATCCCTGGGGTATGGCACTCATTACGGGTGCACTGTTTGAGCTGGCTACCCCTATTATGATTATGTGGGTTCTATCAATGAACCAGTTTGATACCCATCCGGTAACATATAGATTGCTGCCTAGTTGACAGAGTTCATGTACTATGGACAAGTGGGGAATAGTGTGTAAGGCTTCAGCCAGGTCATGGTGGCCAGAGTGCACCATCTTTCCGTCACCCATGCCTTTGTTGGCTGCCTCAGAGAAGTCATCCAGAGTTCACTGACATACCACCCCTGAGTATGGCAGGCTGTGTAGGGTAATGTATTTGGATTTTGCCAATGTCCCTGTTAATGTCATCCACAATAATCCACTGCATGGCATTGCAGAGCAGGCTAATTAGGCTGATGGGTCTTTCATTTCCTGGATCGGTGAACACTCCACCTTGGTGTGAAGGGATGACAGTGGCTGTCTGCCACTTGGCTGGGACATAGGCAGTACTCAGGCTTTGGGTGTGTAGGATGCATAATGATGCTGCCAGTTCATGCCTGAGTTCATGTAGTTTGCAGCCTGGGATGTATTCAGGTCCCATGGAGGCTGTCCTCTTGACTTTGAGAGACCAGTGATGCCCTGCTCTCTCGTGATAAGGGTTGGGTGTTCAGGTTCTGGGGGTGTCCTGCTTTCCTGATAGGGGGCAGAGGGGAGACATTTCCACTGAATCTGTCAGCCAGTGGAGTGGCTATATCTACAGCATTTGAGTATGTGGTGTCCTTGACCACCTGTTCAGCACAGATCTGGGAGCTTCCTTTGGGAATGCAGACATATGTGAGGAAGGCCTTATGATTATCTGTCTTAGATGTGGGCAATTTGGACTCAGGGTTGCCTTTATTGGATTTCACTGCCTCTCTTATTTGTTTGTTCAGGTTAAGGGGTGATTACTTCCAATTGTGCACCTGCTCCTTCTTGGTCCTGGACAGCAATATTATCCTTTTTGTATATAGTTACTTTATTGCAGATGTTTGCAGACAGGTTTACTCTCCCTTGCAGACAGTGATGTTGTCCTGTCAGGTATTCCTGATTCCATACATCTCTATCTATAAGCTGGCATGCTAATTTTGTGTATATTCAGAAGTTGAAGCCTGTTACTCTACTGGAGTAGGTGACTGTTCAGCTGTTTATACCATCCGTCTGGTGGTTGTGATCAGCTTGTGGGACATTTTCCTTTTGCCAAGGCTAAAAGTGGGTTAGGAGAGATGGTGATATGACATGTGACCACTTTTCTGTCAGATCTTGCCAGGAAGGATGATACCGTAGGGGTGCTACAGTGGTTGATCACGTTGGTTACTGCCAAGTCTGACATAGGTATCACATCTTGTGGGGGTATCAAGTGGCTGTCCTAAGGATGTAGCATTGATAAGATGGGGGCATCTCTGTGCATTTCTGTTCTGGCATGGTTGGATTCCCAATCAATGTTTGGATAATACATGTCAGCCAGGATCAGGGTGATGGGTGGAATCTTGATAGATTTGTAGAGGGCAAGATATGTGGGGTGGGTGTCCTGAATCAGATATGTGGGCCTGTAGCTACGCATAATTTGCATAGTGGTCTTGTCAACAGTTGACTGCACATGAAGTGTCTCGTGTGCGTTAGACTGTTTGACCAGCCTGGAGATTTGTGTCTGTCTAATATATATTTATACTCCACCTCCTTTGGCTTTGCTACCCACATTTTGGGGTCTGGCTGTGGGATAGGGTGAGTGATCAGGTAAGGATAGGTTTCTGTCCACCGCTGTGAGCCAGGTTTCTGTGAGTACACAAATGTCATCAACTTCCAGGGTTACGACTGCTTGCAATGAGTGCATTTTCCTGTTTAGACTCCTGGTGTTTAGCAGCATGGCCTTTAATTTGCATTTTGTTGAGTGTTTTATGTTGGTAGCGTGGACCCCATGACTTTCCCTACAAGGACACTATGGGGGAGGCAAGGCCCTTTGCCAGAGGCCTGAAGGCCAAGTGAGACAGATGCAGGCCACCTCTAGCAAGGCAGTGTAGTCTGTCGATCATATGTTCCCAGGCTGCCAGGCAGTGGATCCTCCTGGGATGACACCAGTAAGGGAGCCAAGTGTTACTGACAATCATTTTCTGTTTGTATTGAACCATCATTCTGGATGACAGCAGACTACTGGTTTATTCTGGGGACATAGCTGTATGGGACACATATTCAGCAAGCTGAATCATGTCTGTCTTCCTATAGTCCAGAGAGGTACATCTGACATTGTTCACACTGTCATGGACCAGGCCAGAGTGATACCTGTACCTGTTGTCGGGTGACTTGAGTGCATGTATGATATGGCAGATTATGGCACCTGACAAACAAGTGACCGTGACTTTCTCCTTATCCTGCCTGGTGAAAGGCACATCTGTGTGCCTCCCAGTGGAGTCTTCTATGAGTAATATGTTGGGTGTATGGTAAGGCCTTAGTGTTTGCAAGACCCGGTTGTGTGGACTCTGCATGGGCTGTGGTGTGTATGTTTGTGGAGTTCACGTGTTTTTGCCTCTGAGGTGTCCTTTGTTTGGGTTTTTGTTTTGTTGTGGGCCTCCACTTACATGGGTGTGTGTTGTGTATTTGCAGGTGATGTTTACTGACTCCATACACTGCATGACACCTATGCTACTGCACAATCTGTTCTGGTGTGCACATTCTCCATTTGTCTGGCCAGTGGTCTCCCTTCCCCTAATGTGTCTCTTTGTCCTTCTAATCACAGGCTTTGCCTACAGTGGCTGCTGTTATGTATTTGTAATTCTGGTGTGAGCAGGGTAAATGAACATCACACATAAGGTTATGGATTTCACACCTCTGAGTGTACTTGTTTAGCAGGTTGTCCATCATTGCACCACTACATTTGCTGTGGTCCTCAGGTGGTTTGTGTTACTATATGTTATAATGAGGTTACAAGTTGGCCTAGCTGTCAAACCATCACAGACTGACATCTGGACAGGCCCATATATGACAGTCAGACAAAGGCCCACACATGGGGACAGGGTGTTAATACTGTTCTGCCAAACATAGACAGTTGGGAGACCAGTTTGGTGTTTGCTTGCTTTCTCTTATGAGTATGACATCTGCTTCTCCACTGTCTGCCATTGATATTTTGACATGACCCTTTCTTGTTTTGCAAATAGTTGGCAGGTGAATGCAATGTTAGGACAAGCAGAACAGATATGTAAGGCATACTTGTGCTCCTTCTGTGACAACCTGTCATTCCAGGGGTATGGATGTTGGCCAGTGACATGTTGTCAGTGCTGACACAGTAAGTTGTCAGCCTTTTATAACCTAGCAGTACAATGACCTTCAGGTACCTGCTGCCCTACTAGGCACCATACCTCCCCACTTTTTAGAGCCAGACATTTGGACAATGCCATAAGTAATTTGGGTACAAAGGCCTACATATAAGGACCATTATTAACTACTGGCCTTAGAAACCTAGAAAGGTGATACAGTAACAGATTGTGCATTAGCATGTATTTTCCTAAAGGGTATGAAGTCTGAAACTACAATCGGTCATTATTTTCTGACTTTAGTCTTTCGTGATTTGCCAATGATTTGCCAGAAAACCAGAATTTCATGATAAACAGACCATAAATATGTTGCAAACCTGTGGACATTCTGCAAAAAGTCTGTACAGTTGAGAGGTATGCTAGGCATTGTGTAGGTTACTCTGAGCACTGTACTGTCCATATGTATGACCCACCCTGTCTCTGACCTGTCAGCTTTCCTGCAGTAACAGATATTAACATCTGGATAGTGTGTACAAATCCTACCATAGCTGTATTTGACATGCAAAATAGTTGGCACTGCAGTTCTTGGAAGATGGACCCTGTCAACAACAGGAGTGCACCTAGGCCACTAAGACACGACAGCCAGGAGTAAGTGCAGGCCACATACTGACAGTGTTAACCACACATATACATAGCTCATTGACCCCTGCATATTGTGGACATGCAAAAAGTTATCAAGTAGATTGGGATAGCCCTGGGAATGTATACTCTGCTGATAATAGCCTAAAAATATTAATGTTACTGCATTTCTATGGGAGCATGGGTGTGGGGGAGCACACCTGTCAACTGCCCACATTTGCACAGAATGTGCTGATATTCCCTTTACATTTTGGTTCCATTTAGCATAGTATTGTGCCTGTCTTGGAGAATACAGGCATATCACTAAAGACCACAGATCTGTAATGGCAGACATTTGTGTTTCGGAGTTCTTACCCTTCAGAGCCTTACTGCAACTACAAGACCTGCTGTGATATCACTTTGTAAGTCTGTATGGGAATATGTCATCATTGTCCCCATTTGTGGGTCTTTGCCAGACATTTCTTTATAGTTTTCTATGGCTGACTTGCTGGGTGAGGCTGAGGGGTGAGTATGGGACCCCCACATTGACATCCATGCATGTGACCTATGACTCTCCCAGTTAGTTAGCCCCCCCACATATACTGCAGTGAAATTTGTTACCTAGGGGACAACTGCATACTCCGGGGAAGCCAGTATTGGGCAGACATTTCCTGTTGTCCCACATAGCTGTCAGTTGTCTGCTGCTATCCCGGTAGCCCCCCCCATTCCCTTGCATGCATATAGTGATACCATAGCTATGCTATCACAACGTATTACTCCATTCATTTATTGTTAAGAAGATGACTTACCTTGTGCCTGTGGCAGTTGTGAGGACTGTGCTTGAGGGCTGGCTCTTTCAGATGCACTCAGTACACAGCCTATACATGGTAAGATACAGATAGTGTGATGTGTGTGGCATCCATTTTACTGTGTGTGCGAGTCAGACAGAGGTGTCAGTCCCTGGGTCCCTACAGTGTCAGTGTGTGTGTACTATGCGTTGCCTCCTTGCCAAAACCTGGGCATACTGGGAACACCTTCATCTGCCTACAGGAGCAGGCTCAGGGGGTTCCTCCTCTAATTCCTTCTGTGCCTGTGAGGACCTTGGCAATGGTGAGGGGGGGGGTGGCTTTTCCCTGTGATGTTACTGCAACAGCTGTTTCCACAGGATCATATTGTGTAGCATGGCACATACTATGAATGTGTGCACATGTGGCTGGACAGTACTGCAGGGCTCCACCAGATATGTCAAGGCAGCAGAACCATGACTTGAGCATCCCAAACACATGCTGTACAATATTCCTGTTTGTGTGTGTGCCTCATTATGGCATTCACCAGAGTGTGTGTGTGTGTGTGTGTGTGTGTGTGTGTGTGTGTGTGTGTGTGTGTGTGTGTGTGTGTGTGTGTGTGTGTGTGCGTGTGTGTGTGTGTTTGCATTTTTGATGGATGTCATCATCCACGGCTCCAGTGCATAGCCAGCATCCCCCACCACATGGCGATACAGGATGTCCCCCTGGCAAATGACTGGTACAGCTGTGAGGCATGCCAGACATGGGAGTCAAGATAACTACCAGGGCTGCCAGCACACACACTGATGATAATGCCTTGGGCATTGCACATGACTGGCAATTGATGGAGTGATAGCCCCTTTTGGTTGACATAGACTCTAGCCTCTTCAACAGGTGGTGCTGTGATGTGGATGTGCGTGAAGTCTATGGCGCTCAGTACCTCTGGGTAGTATGCTACATGGTGGAAGAGATGCATATTGCTGGTCCTCTCCTCAGGGGTGCTGGGGAAATATACATGCTCTCCAGCATGTGTTCACATGACATCCAAGAACTAGGTCTGAACACTCTTCTCCTCCTCCTCCTCAGTCTGGGACAGTTGTCAGCATTATCCTCCTCACCACCCTCAGTCTCTAGCACATATTGATGTATCAAAGTGACAGTTACCCTAACATTTTGTCAGTTAAAATTCCCAACTGTGTGCACCAATGGTGCAGGTTTTGTGGGAAAAACCAGAATGAAAGGTGTTTGCATACTTTATACTGTTGTGCTGCAAATGCTGACTATGATACATTCCACCTGCCAGCTGTATTAAGGAGGGGTTTGAATGGGCCACTGTGACAAGGAGAGGCCATTTCAGTGATTTGAAGGTCATTTCCTTTATACTGCTATTTTATTTTTTTTTGTTCTGTTTAAGCCCCGTGGCACTCCGAGCAAACTGGTTTAGCAAGTGTAAACATTGCCGAGCAGAAAAGGCCCTCCCCTGGACATGAACATGCTCCTCCATTCTTGAAATAGCTAAGCACAGCTAAGCAGCCTCAGACACACCTCCTTGCTCAGCTGTGCTTAGCTGAGCACAAATAGGAGCCAGAGAGCTCCAATGTGCTTACACCAAGCATGACACACCCCCTTTTCATGTCAGCTGCTTCTCCTGCTTACACTACCACATTATAGCCCCTACACAGTTAGGTGCATGCGGACACGGTCTCCCATTTTGCTATTTGATAAATTTATCTCATTTGCACTCCTCACTGCCTTAGTCCCTTTTTACGGCAGTTTTCCAGAAACTATGTCCTTAGCTACCACTGTTACCTGTTATTGTTTTTTCTGCATGCTACCCACTATAACGGCAAAATTCATTTTTCACATAAAATTGTCTTTTTACATTTCTTTTATTTTTTGCATGATCTCATTTGTGCGCTGCTGTGCTATGCTTAAATTGCTGAAAATGGCCAAAAAAAAATAAACTTTGATTTTTTAAATTTTGAAACAGTTTTCCATGCCAATGGCCATATTTTTGGCCAATGGCATTTCTAATACTCATAATACATGCTTTACTTTGAGCTGTCATGTGCCCATTTTGATTTTTGCAGAAATGTACATGGTTAGTAACTGAATACATTTCTGCAGTGGATATGACTCTAACACAGATACCTGTCTGCTTGCTGAATCCCTAATTCACATAATTTGCATGGTTTTCACCAGCAAAGGAGGTGATTAGCATTATTCCATCACATCCATGTCAGAATAGTGCTGGGAGGCTCATGCACACCCCCAGCCTTGTTTACTGGATCGCTCGGCAGCCATATTCTGTGTTATAGCTGCTACACTATTCAGACACGGAGAATCACTCCATGTAAGCTTTATTGAATCTCAGCCATTATCGCCACAGACGTTCATGTTTCCAGAATAACATCATACAGTCAAAAAGAAAAAAACAAACAGTGAATAAGCTACAGACGGTGACTCACATTTCTTCCAAAAATTTAAAGTTATGTAAGACTTTATATGCACCCTTTAGTTAACAGTTCAAAAAAGTTTAAATTATTCAGTTAAAATTATTTGCATGTAAACATGTCAAGTAATACTGCTACAGTTAAAATGCCAGTAAATTTTGGTTTAAGTTTAAAAATGTTCATTTAAAGTTAAAGGTTATTAGTTCAAAAATGTTAAATGTGTGTAAAAGCAAAAGTTTTAAATCAGAGAAGCAAGCTAATGACTCAAAAGTCAGTGTGGTCTCCAGTTTAAATGTACATGCTTCAGCACATGCAGTTCAACATAATAATTTCAGTCATAGTATAGATTAATGTACAAATGTTCAAAATATAATATATACAATTCAAAATACAAAAGTATGTTGCAGTATTACAAATGTCAACACAGTCTACATACATAACATGCAGCCAATGTCCCAAGTTCACATTGCACTAAAAAAAATAAAAAAAATAAAAGTGCAAATTTTGAAACTAAAAACAGACTTTGGTGCTAAGCAAAAAAATACATTCCATTGCTATCCATAGTTATCTGTCAATATCAGAGCATTAATCTGTCATTGTTTAAGGTTATTTCATTATTTACGGGCAAATCAGTTTCAGTTGCACATAAAAAAATACAAGTATAAAATACATTGTCAAAATTTAAAAAGTCAAAAATTACAGCAGCTACCACTTCAAAGTGTAACAGCTCTGTTTATACTGGTTTAGACCTCAGTAAAAAAAATATGTGCAAGTGTACAGATTTTAAAAAAATTGGTTACAACAGGAACATGCAGTTTTAATGGGTTAAAAATAAAATAAATTCCAGTTCAGCTGACACAGCTAAAGTGCTCAAAAAGACATATCGGGTGTGGTCAGTTAAAAAAAAAAGGGTAACTGTATGCCTCTATGTCTTGTATGGTATATCAAAACTAACAGTCAAATTAATTAGCAAAATAAAGGGTTTGCAGTTACAATTTTGCAAATAATTTTTTGTATTATTGTTTTGTTTAGCAATCTTTAGTTAAGTGCACAAACAATATCATAATCCCCCAGATTCAGCAAACGTCCATGCAGGAATAACTTATTCCTGCATGGAAGGGACCGTTCCTATGCAGCACTGCAGCATAACATGCATATGTATGAAGGCACACTGCTGTGCTGTAAAACATACACGGGGTGTGTATGAGCACACCAGAATTACTGTACAGCAATTTAAATAGAGTGAGATCACTTGTTACCCCTCTCAATCCATTAGAGTAAGAAATCTGGAAAGCCATAAGGGACAATTGCCATTACAAACTTAGAAACTTGATAGAATAACAGGTTTAGCATTAGCAGGAATTTTCTGAAGGGTATGAAGCATGAAGTATGAAGTTTTTTTTTTATTACTGCTCAATATCTGAGTTGTTTGGCTTCTGCTACATACCTACAATCAACTGCATTACTAGCTGATTTAAGTACAAACTTGCAATGTTAAAGATTGAAATTCATTTTATTTTTGTGTGTATTTAATTGTTTCATTGAATAGTGTGGTCTGTGTCTCTCTGTAGTTATTTATTTTTCTATTTAATTCTTTCATAGAATACTGTAGTCTCTCTCTGTCTCTGCAGTTAGTATCCCCCCACCCTCCCTGTTATTGCTGTGGTATTAATCTTGGTGGCTTTGTAATTGCCTGCCCCTCCTGTAAATTTGTGTTTGGACACTCCTCCTGGGTCTATCTCATTTGCTCACTCAAAAGAGTACAGGGAGATCATATTTTGACTTCAGACACTCCTACCAGTCCCATCTGTTCAGCTCTATCCCAGCTCTATTCCAGCCTAGTGTCACTAGTTCATTCTACCTAATATAGAGAGAACATTTGTGAAGGGTGAACCGCTTAGGCCCTTAATTTTGAATTATCTTCTGTTTCTCCTTTCTCCCTTTCCACAGTCCAAAAAAAATTATAAGCTTGTTTTCTGCCTTTCCTTTAGGTAGTCTAGTCCAGATACAGATTTGCTGTAACCAGGAGTGTTTGTAAGCTTCTGAGCCCTCAAAGCCTTTCTGTGCTGGAGGGAAGCCTTCTAGCTTATCAGTGGGAGTGGTAAGCACTAAGTATCCTACCTACCACAAGAGTGGTTTCTGGCCCAGATATTGTAGTTTATTGGCTGTTTGAGCAGTTTTTCCATCTCTTTCAACTTTCTGGTTTAAAAGCCTGCGTAAAAGCCTGCATTTGTGCTTGTTTCCCACCTTTCCTGTAACAAGTCTAGTCCAGATACAGATTTGCTGTATCCAGGACTGTTTGTATGCTTCTGAGCCCGCCAAGCCTTTCTGTGTTGGATGGAAGCCTTCTAGCTTATCAGTGAGAGTGGTAAGCACTAAGTAGCCTATCTACCACAAGAGTGGTTTCTGGCCCAGAAATTGTAGTTTATTGGCAATTTGGGCAGTTTTTCCATCTCTTTCAACTTTCTGGTTTAAAAGCCTGTGTTTGTGCTTGTTTCCCACCTTTCCTGTAACTAGTCTAGTCCAGATACAGATTTGCTGTATCCAGGACTGTTTGTATGCTTCTGAGCCCCCAAAGCCTTTCTGTGTTGGAGGGAAGCCTTTTAGTTTATCAGTGGGAGTGGTAAGCACTAGGTAGCTTATCTACCAGAAGAGATGTTTCTGGCCCAGAAATTGTGGTTTATTGGCCTTTTGGCAGTTTTTCCATCTCTTTCAACTTTCTGGTTCAAAAGCCTGTGTTTGCATTTGTTTCCCACCTTTCCTGTAACTAGTCTACCCCATATACATATTTGCTGTATCCAGGACTGTTTGTAAGCTTCTGAGCCCCCCAATTCTTTCTGTGTTGGAGGGAAGCCTTCTAGCTTATCAGTGGGAGTGGTAAGCACTAGGTAGCTTATCTACCACAAGAGTGGTTTCTGGCCCAGAAATTGTAGTTTATTGGCCGTTTGGCAGTTTTTCCATCTCTTTCAACTTACTGCGTTAAAAGCCCATGTTTGCACTTTTTTCCCATTTTTCCTGTAACTACTCTGGTCCAGATACAGATTTGCTGTATCCAGGACTGTTTGTAAGCTTCTGAGCCCCCCAAGCCTTTCTGTGTTGGAGGGAAGCTTTCTAGCTTATCAGTGGGAGTGGTAAGCACCAGGTAGCCTATCTACCACAAGATCCAGATGCAGATTCTTAGTTTTAGCACTTGAATTTGCTTATTCGTGCTCAGCACATGGTCAGAACTTGTTGTTAGCACTAAATAAGCTACAAATTACTACAGCACTCAACCTTCCTCTTTACATAGAGGAAAAGAGTTTTTGTACTTACTTTCCTCACTTGCTTAGAGAAAACCAGTTCTTATACTCACTTTCCTCACTCCTCTAGAGGAAAGTAGTTTTTTATTCAGTCATGTCCAAAGGTCAGTTCCCAGTGTTCTCTCCTGTCTATCTGATGAATTTGGGCATCTTGAGGCAATGTAGCAATTGCCTCATGTACACAGACAACCATCGCCTCCTACCACCCAACACCACAACCTGTGAGATATGCGCTTATCTAGCCAAACTGGAAGTAAAGCTCTCTCTAACCAAGACTGAACTTGACAGTCAAGAGGAGAAGGTAAACACTTGCACCACACCACACTCAATCCTACATCACCAAAATCCACACATAGAAACACAAAGACATTCACAGAGGCTCTCAATAATAATCTACTCAAACAACAGTGACATCCAAAGCAGAAACACAAGCACCCTCCACCCCCAACACAACCCAATTGACACATAGCCCACAGACTCAGTGTGCCAGTAAGCCACAGCCCATAAGGCAAAACAATGTACCCAACACACTAGTCATAGGTAACTTTATAGTCAGGCACACTGATGTCCCACTCACCAGGCTAAACAAGGAGAAGGTTACTGTCAGCTGCCTGTCTCTTGCCAGGATCCGCCACATAACCTATGCACTCAGGTCACTCCACAACAAGTACAAATATGACTCTGTCATTGTCCATGTTGGTGTGAATGACCTGAGACATACCTCCCTGGACTACATGAAAAGAGACATGGAAGAGCTCCTCAATCCTGTAACCCAGGCAGGTATGACCCTAGCCCTGAGTAGCATCCTCCCATCACCCAGAATAATACCGCATTACAAGGACAAAATGATTGACTTCAACAATTGGCTAAGCTTCTGGTGTAATTCTAAGGGAATCCAGTATCTGTCTGCCTGGGATGACATGGTCAACAGACCAAGATGCTTTGCCAGAGATGGCCTGCACCTGTCACCCCTGGGACTCCGGATACTGGTTAAGGCTCTTGCCACCTCTATAGTGCCTTTTTTAGGCAAGGTTCAAATGAAAACTTCGCCACCATAACAGGCAAGCAAAAACTGATGGTAATGCTACTCGATGCTAGAAGTCTAAATATCAAAATGCACTCACTCAAGGCACTCCATAAAATGGAGAACATCGATATCTGTGCAGTGACTGACACCTGGTTCAAGGCTCTAGAGAGCACCCCTGCATTACCAGGCTACAACTCATACTACACTTTTCGGCCATCTAACCTGGACCAGAACACCAAAGGCAGAGGTGTGTCCATATTCATTAAGGATATCCACACCACCAAGCTAGTTGCACAGCATAATGCATCCGAGGTTATCCAAGTGCAGCTAACTGGGCAAAATTGCAATCCAAATTGTAGCTTGCTACAGATCCACCACCATGCCCCAGGATTCCCACTCCTCTTTTCTTGATATACTGGAGAATATTAGGGTTCAACCAAACACCCTAATAAGGGGTGATTTCAACTCCCCCACCATTAACTGGGAAAACTACTCATGTACCAACTCCTTCACTCAATGCTTTCTGGAATTCATAAATTCCAATGTCATGGATCAACCTATCCACACCCCCACCAGGCGCAACAATATCCTAGACCTAGTCATTACCAATATGAGTGACCGGTGTTCCACACCTGATGTCAAATCATCGTTGGTCAGATCCAACCATAAGCTAATCACCCTAGATATCCACATCCTGCCCCCACTATTAAGGAAACCACGGTAAAAAATTTCTCCAAAGCCAACTTCATGCTTCCTAAGACAGAAGTGGTGAACTTCATTACACCCATGCAGATGGACAATACAGTTATGACTGCTGAATCCTAGACAAATGCACTCTGTAAGCACTTACACGAGTGCATGGATCGTGCTATCCCAAACAGAACCAAGACGCTATCCTCCAAAAAAAGGAAGCCAATCTGGTGGTCCCTTGCCATAAACAAACTCTACAACAGAAGGAAGAAACTGTTGCAAAAGAGAGTAAAATCCCATGAGTGGAGGAGCTCCCTGGTCACCCTCAGTAAAAAGCTGAGATCCCTTATAAGATCCTCCAAAGACAGATATGAAAACAAAATCGCCACTGAATCTAAGGGCAACCACAAAGCATTCTATAGCTTTGTCAAGAATCTCAATGGCAACACCCAGATCTGCTCAGAGTTACAGCACGATGGCACAAAAATTACAGAACCAACTGATATTGCCAACATCCTGGCAGATAGATTCAGTGCTAACTTTACCCCACTCTCACCCCCCCCTAAAGGGCCCATATCTATACCCAAAGAATGCAGAGTCACTGTAATCACATCTATGCAGGTAAAAGCCGCACTCTCTAAAACCAAAAACACAGCATCCATGGGACCGGACAACATCCCAGGCTGCGTTTTACACGAACTTCAGAATGAACTGGCTCCCCACCTAAGCACCATGTTCAATCATAGTCTCACAACAGGCTTTGTGCCCACTGAATGGTGCACAGCAACAGTTATCCCACTCCACAAAGGGGGAGCCACCACTGATCCTGGGAACTATCACCCTATTAGCCTGATGAGCCTGGTCTGCAAGGTCATGGAACGTATCATCATGGAACTTGTAAACAAAGACATTGGTAACCTCCAAACTCTGGATCCCACCCAGTTCTGGTTTGTGAAAGGCAGATCATGCCTTCTGAAACAGAATGACTTCTTTGAGGCAGTCACAAAAGCCGTAGATGAGGGTAAGTTGGTTCACACAGCCTATCTTGACCTCGCCAAGGCTTTGAACACCATCCCCCATTCTGGAATTATAGCCAAACTCACTAAACTAGGTATAAATCCCTACATATAAAAAGTCCATAAGCACAATAGCAAAAAAACGGCAATGCAAGTGATTTCTAAAATTCGTCTTCAAATTTATGAAAATAATTGGTATTATTTTAATAAATTTGAAGACGAATTTTAGAAATCACTTGCATTGCCGTTTTTTTGCTATTGTGCTTCTGGACTTTTTATTAGTTTGTTTCGTTCTTTGTGGATTACATAAATCCCTACATCACAAGATGGGTTGTCAACTGGCTCACTGACAGAACTCACACTGTAAAAGTTGCAGACTCCAAATCTGACTTCAAACCAGTGACAAGTGGAGTACCACAGAGTTCAGTCCTGGGACATCTTCTGTTTGGTATCTACTTCTATGAAGTACAGGCTGACACAGAAGGCCTCTGGCTAATGAAGTTCGTAGATGACTGCAAACTAGGAGCCATAGTCGAGTGCCCAAATGATGTGGACATCCTACAGAAGGGCCTCACTGAGACAGATGCCTGGTGTCAGAGGCATGGCCTCAAGCTCAATGCCAAAAAGTGCATTGTCTTCCCCTTTGGTTAAAACTCTGTACCCATGAATTACCACATAAACGGCAGTCTACTTAATGCCGAGAGACCTTGGGACCCAGGTGGACAGTAGTCTCTCTTTTGATAATCACATTGCCACAGTGGTCAGGAAATCCTTCTATGTGGCACACCTCATCACAAAAGGGTTCTCATCCAGGAAAAAAGAGATCATTGTTCCCCTCTACTTGGCACTCATTAGACCCATTATAGAGTACAACGCTCCTTTTGGAATGTACCTCACAAGACATATGCAGCAGCTGGAAAGGCCATAGAAGTACCTCACAAAAGAGGATTACTGGCCTCAAACAGATGCCCTACACTGACCATCTCAAAAAACCCAGAGCTGTTGGACATGCTACACCTAAAGAAATCCTAATCCCTCCGAGCTACACACTCTAAGGACCTAAATATTGTCACCACAATAAGCAGGACATACTGGAGGGATAGATTCCTGTCCCAAAGACTTCCTACACTCTGGAACAAGCTACCCATCTATATCAAGCAAAGTTCCTCATTAGCACTTTTCAAGAAAAATCTTGATGAGTGGATGGGAAATAGGAAATAAACTCCAGGGATCACTTCTGTGGCTCTGCTCGACAGGGGCACAGGAAATTAACTTTCTTGGGTGGCGTAAGCCAGGGAACCTTGTTGGCTATGCTTACTTAGGCTATTGGGCCGATAGCTTAGTACCTACCTATGAACCTATGAAAACACACACCTCACAACCTGTTTTAGAGTAAGAAATATGGATAAAGCCATAAGGGACAACTCTGAAACATTGCCATTACAAACTTAGAAAGTTGATATAATAACAGGTTTAGCATTAGCATGGAATTTCTGAAGGGTATGAAGTATAAAATGCAAATGTCTGTCATTACTGTGAAGCTTCAATCTGAAATGATGTGCCAAAGAGCCACAAGTTCATGAAAAGTGGACAAAGAATATAATGCAAATATCAGGACATACTGTGAAAAGTTATATGTCATCAATGTTTGCAAAGCACAGCCCCCAACAAATAATTTTATTTTCACATCTGCAATAGAGTATAAGCATAGCTGCGCAGGTGTGCCCGTTGCTTAGCTATGCTTAGCCCAGCTGAAATGGAACGATAAGTTAAATAGCAATAGACATCCAACATAAGCAGTAGTGCAATAGTCTAGCTGTTAGCGCATATTCCTTGCATGTAGTCGTTCACGGTTTGAATCTGACCAAACCCATTTCCATTTTGTATGTGAAATCATTACAATTTTTGTTTATTTGTATATTTATGTAGGAAGCAACTTATATTTCTCAACCAGAGTAGCATATTAGGCCCAGATGTGAAGTGTTAGTGTAATAAAGTTGTGAAACCCCCATATAAACACAAATACCCCATACAGTATAGTCACACAAGAATAACTGTAATGAAAGCACATTGGGGGATGTGAGGGAAGGTAAACAAATTTATAATATGTCAGGAATGATGAATCAATCCCATACAGGTAGTAGTCCACAAAATAAAACATAAGCAATGCTAAGCATTGCACAGCTATGGTGACTAAGTGTAAGCATTGTGTAAATATGAGTACTAAGCAATGAGTAGACCAGCTAAGTGGATTTGCCCATTGGTAAGTAGTACTGAACCTACCCCTTTAAGCACTGCTAACCTTAGCTAAGCAGGTTTGCCTCTAGCTTAGCTTAGCTCAGCATATTCAAAACCATCCAGTCATGTCAAAGGGCAGAAAATCAGCCGTATTTAAACCTTACAGGCAGGAATACAGCTCATAACTGGTAGTAACTCCCCACTGTAGGCAGTATGGCAGGTATTGGAGAGGGCATGCACTTTCGGGCGCAGTGCTGGGGCATACAGGAGTCCAGGGTCATGGTAGGACTCCTTGCAAAAAAACATGACATGAGACTGCTGCAGGATCAGTACCAGGGCTCCCAATAGAAAGCAGAAGTCTGGGAAAGTTTCACCCATGATCTCACCAGTGCCACTAGTATCCCTCAGACTGGTGAGCAGGTCCAGCACCACTATCCTGACTTGAAGCGGAGGAAGAGGGAGCTCTTGAAACAGTGGGTCCAAGAAGCAAGGCAGAGGGGTGATGTCCCAGCAGTGTGTAAGTATTCATAGCAATAACTGTTTACCAAAGTCCAGCCTATGTATGTGATGAATAGGTATGCATAAATGTTTCTCTATTTTCATTACAGCTCCAGCTGAGCGGGTTGTGAACCAGGAAGCCCATGCTACCAGGTTGCAAAGGCTGCGTTGCGAGGCTGGTAAGTAACAATTTAGCTTGTACTATTCATACCAAATAAATATAAAGGAGTAGAATGCCACCTGGCATTATTAGAAATGTGTATGGTTTCTACTGAATAAAGCAGACAGTATTACAGTAATAGTCACATATAGGTCATATATTAATAAAATGTAACTGCCTGTGAATAAAATTCTAAACACTGGACTGGTTGTGTTTACTCTGGTGTGGTATGATTTGAAATGTGTACAGGTTATGCGTAGCAACTATAGCTCTGAAAGCATTAAACAATCATGTCTCATCTGGCAAAGTTAATGCCTCTATAACACACAAAAGTAACTATTACAAATGTCACACACCAAGATCTGATATCTAAATAGTAATGTTGTGTTAGCCACTGTTTTCCACAGGGTGCTATGTGAACAGGTATGTATAGGAATGTAAGTATAAGAATGCTGTAAATACAAGGTCAGATCATACAACAAAGAGAGAATTAGAAAGAAATCATTCAAAAACAAAACTGTTGGAACAATATGTCAGTTTGAAAATTACCCCTCATGGTCTTAGGGTAGACCGTTTGCCGGCAGTCGAGTTTGGTGACAATGAATTGGACTTACTCGAAGAATGGAGACAGGTATCTTTAGAGTGCACTTTAAGCTGGCTTAAAATTTTAATTAAACATAACCGTAGAACCAGCGAAACGTTACGAACTGATATTTCAACTTTGGAGGGGTCTATCAAGAGAGAATTTCCGGTTACCACTTGTAATATCAAACTCAAGGAGATTTCAACTAGAGTAAGTAACGTGGATGGAGAGGTTATGAATAGAAAGAAAAAAAAAAAAAAAAGCTGACTCGTGAGATCAATGATTTTCAGTCTGGACAAGTGTACCAGCGGCAACAGAAACCACGAAAGGGTAGGTCTAACAAGAGGTACACAGGTAGTTGGAGTTCCAGCAAAGACAATTCAGGTTCCTTCAGTGAATCGTCTTAAAAAAAAGCATCTCTTTCAAGAGTATCCCTGGAGAAGAGTCACCTGATCATATTAGCCAATCGGGGCAGCAGCAGAGATCTAATGAGGGGGCGAACGGAAGAAATGGCAGAAATAGGAGAGCTAAATGAAAGGGAAGATATAACAGATGAATTCTTTTGATGTGGTGAACCGAATGGTTTGGATATCATCAGTTTATCGGACTTTGAACTTTCCTTTGAAGCGACTCAGGTACTGTTAACGGGCGCAAAATTTGTGCCGACTAGACTGCCTTCTTTAGCCAACATTTTAATTAAGGCAAATAGATTTTGCCATAAATTACATCTAAGAGTGTTTTTTTTCTAACAAAATTAATAATGTTGATATTGGTGAACAAACAACTTTGGATAACTTAGAGTCTTTACATGATATGGATGATTCTTTGTTAAATTTATCAGTGTATGATTATGATGATGTTTTTGAAAACCTGACGTAACAGGATGATGAATGTGAACACGTGCATGCTTTTAATACTGGGTATGGTCGACTGGATATTCCAGTGTTGCCCTTTTCTTGTAAAACTTTTTTTCTACCTAAATTAAACCAGTCAGTCTGCATCTTTGAAAAATTACTGCTTTCCAATATTGAGAAAGAGTTTAAAAGGTTTAAAAATGTGAAATATAATTTGTTTAAGGAGGAATGGGTAGCTCTAAAGGAATTGTGACGTCAGGCTAATGAAATTATTTTCAAGGAGGCAGACAAAGGTGGGAATTGGGTTTTAATGAACAAAAGCCATTATAACCAGATGGTGGAGAATTTACTGGAACAAGGAAATGACTATATTTGTCTACTGAGGACCCCTGTAAAAGAATATAACAGGAAGTTATTTGAATTATTAGAAAAGGGTGAGAGGCTGGGTTTCCTGAATAAGTTTATGACATTTTTTGAAGAACTTAATTTGAACCCCCATGGTTTAAGATTTAGTTTTCAGATGGGTAAGGGAAGTATTCATTTTTTGGATTTGTGTTTTTTTGTGGATGAAAATAGTAGAATTCAGCACTAACCTTTTTGTAAACCTACTGTAGTAAACAGTTTTTTGCGTGCATCTAGCATGCATCTACCACATTTAATCCAGGCATACCCTATGGGGAATTTAGGCGGATTTGGGTAAATACATCTCAGGTTCATCAGAAGGAACCATTTTGGATGAGGTGGAACACAGGCTTTTGGATAGAGGATATGTTAGAGAAATCCTGGAGATGTCTAGGAACAAGGTTTATGAAAGTTTTGACAGGACTATGAGGAGAAGAGGACTGTTTAGTTCAGAAGCCAAGAAGGAAAATATTTTTATGTTATGAAATACAGTGCTTTTTCTGATGTATTTGTACATATAGTTAGAAAACTTTGGCCAATTATCAGTTCTGATGAATTTTTGAGTAATATTTTTCCCAGTAAAATAACTTTTTCCTATGGTAGATTTTTTAATTTGAAGGAATTATTAAATAGACCAATATTATTTCCAGAAATTGGTGTTAAACCAGGGACTTTACCCTGTGGAAATTGCAACTTTTGTTCGAAAATAAAAAAATTGTCAGGAACAGTTATTAATGGTAGAAGATATTCAATGCAAGGAAAATATAACTGCAAATCTTGTGGGGCAGTGTACATATTGGGTTGTGGATGTGATAGTACTAGACGGAACATAGGGCAAACAAAGAGGCAAGTTAGGATAAGAGTTAGAGATCATCTTTTAGATATTAGAAACAAGAAAAAAGAGAGCCCAGTAGCTACTCATTTTTCATCTGTCCATGAGGGCAATGGTTCTTCTTTATTTTTTAGTGTTTTGGCCCAGGTTGAGACAACAGGAGGTTCATTTCACTCTAGGCTAAATTATTTACAGACCACATTTATTTATAACTATAGTACTTTATATCCAGGTGGATTAAATCAAGACATGTCAATAAAATTTTAAGCATGTACTTTCATAAAATAACAATAATTGTGTTATCTGGTGTGTTGGACTTATTTTTCTATCATGTTTGATACTAATTTTTTTAGATTATGCTGTTTTGTATATATTTATAAAATGCTTTTTGTACTTATAAAATACATCTTGCTTGTCATGATTTAAAGAGTGCAAGAGTATTTATAAAGGGGGAGGTATCACTTAGTGTTTGTATTTGTATTTGCAATAGTTAATTCATTGGGATGATTGTTTAATTATTTAATTGAAAAGTTTTCAAATTAAATACTATTTAAGCTGTTGGTGTATTACAAAGAGATATCCCTTGAAGGTGAAATGCTGAGGTACCAGAATTAAAATATAGACCTGGTGGTTCATCTACTGTGTGCAGTTTGTGTTTTATTTTATTGATCGTAATCACAGTTGCATATTTATCACTTTGGTAAGAGAGTGGGTTTTGATAACAGGCACCAGTACAAGTGGTTTAGAAGAGCTGGAGTATAGGACTCCAGATATGTATATGTTTAATATGTATGGAAAAGGCAGCTGTAGTTATTTGGTAAAATGGTCTGAGCTCACTAAACATTATAATGCTTTACAGTTTCCAGAAAAGGATACTTTTGATAAGAAAAGTTTAGAAAATCTAAAAAATAAACTGAAACAAAAGGGTAATAAGGTTTGTCCTCTTGTTCAACTTTTAATGACTTGTAAGAATAATCTAAAAATAAGGAAAATGAATCAGTAGTTAGAAGCTTAAAAAGTAACTCATCTAGATTAATGTCACAGCTGCAGGTGATAATAGAATAATAAAATCATTACAAAAATATGCAGATGAGGAAATCCACTCCTGGGGTATATCACCATTACAACAGTTAGAGAAATTATCAGTCATGCAGTCAGAATCATCAGATGATGATTGGCCTCTGTTACCTTCTGCAAACCCTCTACCTCATGGTCCACCCGTGCCTCAAGAAGCTGACAATTGTCCCTCTGAAAGAAGGTAAGTGGAGGTGACTTTGTAGAAACAACTGCTGCTTCCCCAGATACAACCCAAGATACTTTCAGTACCTCCAGTCACCCCTTGTGTCAGGTTATAACACTATACTCTATCAGCAACGTGACTCAGTCCCCACATAAATACCCTCAGATAGAATGTTAATGTGTATTGCTAATAAAGGGAAACCGCTGTATCATAGACATAAATATGGAACACATAATAAGCGTAGGAAAATTTAAAATATTTCCTAATAAGAGTTTGTCAGCAAAAACTAGCACTTTAGGTAAGATTAACAAATTATTACCCAAGTCTCAATTGTTATAGATGGGAAGGAATAGCAGTCAGTATGGCAAACTGCTGTAGAAGAAACAGATTCTGACTTATACACCTCCTACAGAAATTTACATATTGTGAGAAGTACTAAACCCTGCAGTAGCTAGAGATAGCAAGGCTGAACCTGCTATAAGAGTAGTACAGCCATTGGACTGCAGTAAATTTTCGAACCATTGTAGATTCTCTCCCTCCCATTCAAACACATTGGGTAAAAATATGCTGAAATCTTAGAAGGACATGTACAATGGCAAAACCCTACCTTCAAAGACCTAAGAGTAGTATTCAAAGCCCCCACACCTCCCAACATTTTTAAGAAAATATGGAGCAAAGGTAGCATAGGTGGCATCATTCCAAAACATACAGATGATGGATTTCTTACTGCTAGAAATAATTTCTTAAAAGCGATTACCACAGTGTGCTCCTCTACCCCTAACTGGGCAAGAGTAAAAACTGTTATGAAGGAATCTACTGATGGATATTTGCAATGCATGATACATGTGTTTGGAGCCTTCTCTGGAAATCCAAAGCCTACTGAAACTGCAGCAGCCAGTGAGTTGTCAGCAGTTTCTGTAGAATGTCTGTTACCACCTATACAAGAACAGATTTAAGAGGTTTATTTGAAATGGCCAAGCCTAGGCATCCATGAAATTATAAATTAGGCACAATATGTATCAGAAAACATAGTTAAGGAAGAAAAATGACAAAAGAAAAAGAAGATATTCAGCTCCAGCAGTTCAATATTGACTCATGAGGATGGGGAAGAGAAAGAAGAAATTGTGGGAGAAGAGGTAGATTACAATTCTTTTAGCAACCCCCACCCCCCAGGACAATATCAGCAACATTATTATCCCCCTTGATTCACCACTATCATGACAAAGTGCTCCACTTTTAAATGTTTGTTTTAATTGTGGTCAAACTGGGCATTGGTGAAATAAATGTTCATTATCTGGTTAGCAAGTGAGTTCACCAAATGATCAAATACTGCAGCAACCAGAAAGAAACTCTCCTGCAAGGAATACTGTTTGGCAGCCACTGGTGTGACAGAAAATTCATTAGGACAGCCATGAGCAGGAACTAGACTTACTTCCCTTGGTACCAATTGATTAAGACAGTCCTTTTGTCGATGTTGCAGTGCAAAATATATCTATCCTGTTTCTTGTTGATAAAAGAGCTACTAAATCTATAATTTCTTCAGCAAACTCCAAACACTTTCCACTTTCTGAACATACAATTCAGGTGTAGGCATTTTCAGAGTTCATTTAGCTTATTCAGAAATGAAACCTGTTCCTATTCAGATTGGTCATCTAAAAGATCAGCATCATATTTCTCGATGTTTTAGCTCAAGAAATCTGAACAAAGCCATAAATAATTGGGAGACAAAGGCCCAAAAATTGAGACAGTTTTTAAATATTGCTCTTGTAAACTTATAAATGTGATCGAATAACAGCTTTTATATTAGCATAATTTTTCTAGAGTATGAAGTCTGATACTCAAATGTCTGTCATTATTTTATGTTTTCAGTATTCAATAATTTACCAAAAAACAAAAAAATTTTAAGGAACAGACCAAAAATGTGAAACTAAAATTTGGACACTCTGCACAAATCTGGAGAATTGAGAGATACGATCAATATGATTTTATTGTAGGGAACATGGCTCATTTAAATCTATTAGGTAGAAAGTTACTATGTAAACTTAGATGTACTGTTTACTGCACACCTGAATGACAATGTTCCTAATGAATATTTAGGATTATACTCAAATATTATCTGTGCAGATGAAGATGACCTTTTTTATAACATCAGTGAAGAATGCAAAAAATGCTAGTATGCAAGAATTAAATATTATCCCACCACAGGTCTGGACTACCCATGACAATGAGGTAGAGCTCATAAAAGAAGTAGAACCTGTGCATATAACATTAAAACCTTATGAGCATCTGTCTATGGTACTTCAGTATCATTTGTTGGTAGAATTTAACTCATTACAGCCGAGTGCTCCTCCAGGCGTCTTCTGCAGTTAACCCCTACTGCTCCTCTAGGCGTCAAATATGGATTGTTCATATTTGCATTAATAATTCCAAAACCATGTTACTTACAAGGTACCAGGATATTTTGTCTTGAGCCATATGTGATGGCAAACACAACTCTATTGATATTTGACCTCTTTCAATGAGAGTTTTCTAGAACTCTAAGGTGATAATTAAGGAATGAATTAAACATTTTATTTTTGTCTTGTTACAACAAAGTATCCTTGTCCCAAATCACAGTCATTGTGATACTCCTATTGTACCAGTTAAGAAACTAGGAAAAGTACATATAGGTTTGTACAAGATTTATGGGCAGTGAACGCTGTAGTAGTGCTAAAATTTATAGCTGTTCCCAACCTTGCAACAATACTTGCTTCTATTCCTTCAGATGCCACCATCTTCTCAGTGATAGTCCTTCAGATGCCACCATCTTCTCAGTGATAGATATTTTATCCACCTTTTTTCTATCCATGTACATCCAGATAGTCAATATCTGCTTGTATTTACAAATAGAGGACAGCAGTGTACTTGGACTAGATTACCACAAGTGTATGTAGAACTTTTTTCTGTAGAGAAATGAAGACACGATTGAGTTTTCTTGAGGGTCTACTCTGATTCAATGCATGGATGATTTGCTTTTAGCTTCTCAAACTTTACATGACTACAAACACAACACTATTTTTCTTTTGACTCAGCATAATCAGGGTTTAAGGTTAATAAAGATGAATTGCAGTTGTGAAAATCACAGGTTCGGTACCTGAGACAACTTATTTCAGAGGGCACTAGACAGATTTTGCATTAACATATTGCTGCAATTCATACTGCACCATACCCTGTTACATTAAAACATTTGCAAGCTTTTCTAAGATTGACAGGTTACTGACAACAATGGATTTCAAACTTCACAGAAGTGGTGAAATCTTTACCCTGGCTGGATAATCAAGAACAAGCTTTGGTATAATTGAAAACATTGCTTTCAAATCCTCCTGCACTTGGGGGTACCAGATTATTTTAAAAAAGTATTTCTGTTTTGTAGTGAAAGAAATAAAGTAACATTAGGATTGTTAGCACAACAAAGAAATGGTGATTTTAAACATCTTGCTTATTTCAGTACAAATCTTGATCCTGTAGCTGCAGCCCTCCCCCACTGACATAGGGTGGTGGCCACCATGGCGCTCATAGTAAACATGGAGACTGCACTGACTCTTGGGCACAGGACTTTCATGGCAGTTCTGCATTTTGTAGAAGCTTTGTTAAAGACTAAAATGCAATATTTTTCTGCAGCACAATTGTCTAATTACGAATTGTCTTTAATTAATAACCCTTCTTTCCAGATAGTTTGATATCCACCATTTAACCCTGCTTTTTTTAATCCCTAGAGTGGATGAGGGAAAACACCACAACTGTGTAGTTGTTACTAACACTGTGCTTACTCCTAGATTAGATTTGAAAGATGTTCCTTTCCAGAATCCAGATCTAAATCTTTTCGTCAATGACTCCTGTGTTCAAAGAGATGATGTTGAACTCATTCCAGCCTTATCTGTTTGCATTTAAGACAGAATTTTATTAAATGGACAATTAAATAGAAATGTGTCTGCTCAAGTAGCAGATCTTGTAGCTTTAACTGAAGCCTGTAAAACTGACAATGATCAGTCGGTAACAATTTTTACATATTCTCATTATGTTTATGGAGTAGTTCTTGATTTTGGTACACTTTGGAAAGAAAGGCATTATTTCACATCAGCAGGGACAATCATCAAAAATGTTTTTGTTAATGAATTGTTAGATGCCTTATTATTACCGAGCGAGATCTCTGTGGTAAAGTGTGCTGTACATACTTAAGACAGATGATTCCTTTGCAACAAAAGGTAATACTTTTTGCAGCTATTCAATGAAACTATTAACTTTTCTTTAAAGGATTTATTGCCTTTACAAGATCATACAGTGAACTCTGAGAGAAGGAGATGGATAAATGATGGCTGTAGTCACTCTCCTGACCTTTTGTCATGCCATCAGAATGGTCTACTAGTAGCCCCACAAAAGTTCTTAAATCAATTGGTAAAAAACTACCATCTTCCATTGCATTTGGGCAAAAATGCATTAATAAAACAATTTTCTCCTGATTGGTATGATTCTTTTACCAGTTAGCATAATGGTTAAGGTCTTTGCCTCCCATGCACAAGGTACAAGGTGCAATCCTGACCTCTGGCCAATTCCTGTTTGTAGTTTGCGTGTTCTCCCTGTGTCTCTGTGGGGTTCCTCCTAACTCTGAAAAACATGCTGAGTGTTTCCTTCTCAAACTCACCAAAGAATGGAGCTGTGGGCAGCAGCACAGACTCTAGCTGGTGCCCTTGTAGGGGGAAGAGTTGTATAAACCAGCTGCTTTGGGCACAGATCATAAACTGAGCATTGTGGCACGGCTAGACACTCAAAGGTGTAAAAATATGGTGATTCCATTTGACGACTAATGTCACCAAAATGGGCATGGGTATTTGCTGGTGATCAGTGGGTTCAGGACCTGGCCCACTCTGACCTACACCAGGAACTCAGTCTGTATGTGCCCCTATTGGCTAGTCTGTGCCTGCCATAAAGCCTAGCAGCCCGGGGTCAATAAGCTACTGGCTGGCCGGTGTCCATTTACCCAGCTTGGGTTACCTGAGAAAGCTCTGTTGAGTGAAAGCTGGATATAAATCCAATCAGCCTGCTAAGCATGAACTAAGAATTCCAACACTCAGTGTAGGTTCACTGACAGGATGCAGCTTGAAAGTGGATGACATGATGGTAAGAAGGAGGTTGCACATCCTACATCCTATGTATCTAGGAGACAAGATGTAAGGGCAATGCACCAAAGCCACTTGGCTTGGGATCCAAAATCTACTACTATGGAGAAGAACAGACTAGAAATTGTGTGGGTATTGTTGTGAGGGAGATGCTTCAGAAGACACTGCAGGATATCATCAGAATTAGTGATAGATTCATGGCAATCAGACTCCAGCTTAATGATAAGGCAATATTCATAATCTCAGTCTATGCCCTACAGAAGGGTTGTGATAGTGAGGAAAAGAGTGGAGTTGCAGGACATTCTAGATAAAGCAGGATAACATGAATTGATGCTAATAATGGGTGACTTGAATGCATGTATGAGGACAGACAGAACGGGACATGAGGACTGCCTGGGACCACATGGGTAGGGCAGCAGGAATAAAGAAAGAGAGGTCATTCTAGACTTCTGTCTGGGAAATGGCATGATAGTAGCCAACACATGGTTCAGAAAGAGAGATGGTCACAAGATCACATACAACTCAAGTAGACTTTGTTCTAATGAGGAAAGGGCACTGGGGCAGAATCAGCAATTGCAAAGTCATCCCCAGTGAAACAGTTGTTCCATAACATAAACCACTTGTTACAATTCATTGCAAGCAGTTAACAGAGAAGGCTCTAAGGTCAACAGAGACCAGGCTAAAGACCTGGAAGTTGACTTGAGAGAAAGCACAACAGTTCAATGAATTACTCATGGCTCTAGCACCTCAAGGAGAGGAAGTAGGTAGAGTTGAAGAAGAAGAATGACAATGGCTCAAAACGACATGTGTAAAGACTACAGACCAACTATGGAAATAAGGTACATAAGGAAATCTGGTGGTGGAATGCAGAAGTCCAGGAAGTCATCAAAGAGAAAGAAGGAGTGCATGCCCTGCTGCACAGAACTAGTATGCACTCAAGACATATTGCCAAAAATGTCCTAAAGGGACAAATATATAGAGTCCTAAGACTACACAATGAAGATGATGAAGCAAGAGTGGCACTTGAAAATGTGAAATCAGATTTCCTAGATAGAGGTTACTCTAAGGAAGAGATTGAGACCACTATAGTTAAAGCCTGGACACAAAGGGACAATAGATGTAAACCATATTTGATGGACGTCACACAGAATGATAACCAGCATGTTTTAAACTCAACAAATAATAGGTTTAGAGTAGTTTTTTCAGCATTCTAGTGATGTAAATGAGTACACTTCCATTATTAAAAGACATTGGCATATTTTACATGAGGTCCCGGGACTCATGGAGAAGACAGGCAATATTCCATCTTTTTCATTTAGAAACAACAAGTCTTTGAAAAATCATCTTTGTAATAAGACAGATATAGATAGACCTACCCAGTCCATGCAGACTGGCACTTTTCCATGCAGACGATGTTCTGCATGCCAACACCTTTATAGAAATAATACTTTTACACACCCCGTGCAACAATTTACTATCACAAGCAAGGGCTATGCTGATTGTAGAACAATGAATGTTGTTTATTTCTCTTTCTGCCAGAAATGTTTTGTATTCTATATAGGTAAAACTAACAGAATGTTCAAGGACAGGATCCTTGAACATATTAGGGATATCAACAACTGTAAGGATAGCAATGCACTGGCCACACACATTAAGGACACAGACTGCACACACTATTTTAAATTTTTTGTTATTCAAGCTGTTCACCTTAGTGTAAGAGGAGGTGATATAGAAAATTTAACTGAGAGCATTGAACAAAAATGGATTCTCTCTCTGAATGCTGAGAGATACCCTGGTTTAAATAGTACAACATCCTTAAAACCTTTCTTGAAGTCTCTCTGCCTCAGGCGTTAAGTATTTTTATAGTCATTTATGTATGTATAATTTGTCTTCTCACACACATATACATATATGCTTTTAATATATTTTTGACGTGCCTTTTTATGCCTTAATATGCCTTTATATGAGTTTTAGATTAACCTTTATGAATAATTTTTTGTTCCAAGATGATTGTCTTAATACTTTTTTAGATAGTAATATGTTTTTTAAGAATTTGTCTGTATATGGTTTTATGTAAATATATTCTGATGTATATTCTAATAGATATTGTGTATATATGTTTTCCTATATATATATTTAGAGATGTTTATTTATACTTTCACACATGCATTTTTATGGACTGGCTTTTTAAAATTTTAGATGTAATTTACTATAGCATTCTCTGACTAGAACATTAGCTTGCTTTAATTGTATAATTGGAACATTTGATTCCTATCAGCTGATAGCTAACGTGATATAAACTGGTTGGAGAGTTGTTCAGTTTGTCTGATGAAGCGACAAGAGCAGTCGTGAAAGCGCTAATGTTATCCTATTTTTATTTTTTATTTTTTGATAATAAACGTGATGGCTGTGTAAGTTTGGTGTAGCTTTCTTTTTTCACTTGGTCTTGTTACTCTGCACCTCTCTGCACTCTGAGCCGTTTAGTTTATTTTCAGTTTTTAAAAGTATTATAATTTAAGCAATCAGTATCAGACAATTTAGAAATAGCTGTTACAGCTTTACCATGGAGTGAGGGGGTCAGGAACTGTACCCAGAGCCCTTGGTCAGCACTATACTGTTTACATACCCTTTCAAACATATGAATACAACTGTCAAAATTATCACCCTCTATAAATTGTGGAAGAAATGTACTGACCTTTGTGGCTTCTGGGGTTCAGTTACTCCCTTCCCCATTACCTCCATGATCCTGGCAAAGAGTCAGCATCTCCTTCTCCTGTTGCCTCTGCCTTTCATTCTCCTCATTTTCCAGACATCTCAGTTTCTCATTTTCCTCAGCTTACAGACATCTCAGTCTCTCTGCTGCTTCTATTTCCAAATGTTTGGACTCCAGTTCAAGTCTCTTTAACTCCAGATGGATTTTTAAGTCCTCTGTGGAAAGGTTGAACTGTCCATTTTCTGAGAGTTGTACATCTCCAAAGCCAGTCTTGTCCTCCTGATTGCTGGTCTGTGATGCAGCTGTGCCCAAGGCTACAATAATTTCTGCTTTAGTCAGGTTGGCATGCACCAGTCCTTTAGCCTGGCACATCTCAACCATCTGGCTCTTTGTCATCTTGTCATACTCCTCTGCTGATATCCTTGCTTGCTCTCCCTGACTGTTAACAAAAAAAAAAATTAAACAATTGCGATATGAAACTCTGAATGTTTTCTGTGTGGCTGATTGAGAGTACAAACACCTTCCTTAGTGACCACTGTTTACAGGCTACAGGAATTCAATATCCACACCACTGAATCCTAATATGTGGATATCCACTGTAAACCAATTAATATGTGATGTGGATATCCCACCACTGCCCGCCAATTAATATGTGATGCTCCACCACTGGCCCATTAATAAAGGAACTCCAATCCTCTCCACTGGCAACAGTGGGGGATGTACATACTGGGAGGATGATAAGTACACACACACACACACACACACACACACACACACACACACACACACACACACACACACACACACACACATTAAAGTGCAGTTTCCTGTAAGAGCACACAGAGACCACAGTGAGTTTGGGGCTGGTTTCTCCCTCTTTCTCCAGATCCCTAATAAGACTCCCCACTGGCACAGTGGTTCCAAGCCAAGTCCTCCAACACTCTCTCTGTCCAACCAGTGCTTCATGTCCTTGCCCAAGTAGCTGACACACACACTCTTGGAGATTTATGTTACACACACACACACACACACACACACACACACACACACACACACACACACACACACACACACACCCCTGGGAAAGGCTGGCAGAAGTATACTAGCTATGCCCCCTTCTGGCCAGACTATAAGGTAGTTATCACTGCCACCAGAACCCATTATCAGCTACTTTAAGGCCCTTAACAAAGGGTGTCCAATCCTACTGTGTAATGTTACTATTAATCCAAATGGTAGTTTGACCAAGAACAAAACTATTAGAAGTGGCCTGCACAGTGTCACCAAATAGATATGCAAGTACGCTAAGAGCTTAGATATGTCTCACAAATATCAGCCACAAAGATAGGTTTAAATATATTTAATAATAAATAATAAAAGAACACGACAATACTAAATATGTCTTCACAGTGACATCAGAGTTTAAAATCAAAGGAAATATTTAAAACAACATTGTAGGACAGTCTTAAATAAATACAGAAAACATCTAAACTAATGTTTACTATGCTCCTTACTGAATTTAAAATTAATTACTGTACCCTAGTTAACTTACCTACAGCAAGGTAAGACAGATGTGGTAAGTAGATGGTTCCAGCTGATGCTGTCAGGCCAAAGACAAAATACAAAATGTACAGTCACTCTCTTAGATAGTTCTTAAATTAATATCAAATATTATTGCTGGGATACTTGCAGCATAACATCATTTTTTGTCACCTGACTTTAGTTCCCAAGCAAAACCCCCATTGTCAGAAACTACCAGCATTTAGCATCTCCCTGTGAAAAATACATAGGCCTCAGATCTTTGCACCTACTAGAAGATATAGAACAATAAAGCAAAAGGCTACCTAGTTTAAGACATCCTGTCTCCTTGCTGCTTAGAAACTGACTTTTATGGCTCAGTTATAAAACAATTTAATTTCAACCGTTTTTCTGAAGTTTTGCAAGTTAACCTTCTATGTTCCAGTTTCCACTGTTTATATATATTTACACAATTACAATAGTGTATACACATTTCTGTTCTTTTCCAGTAGGGTACACTGTGGATGCATCTTTAAGTTCAGTACTTTACACACACTTCTGTACCAGCAGTTTGATATACATATAACATATGGTTCTAATACACTGGTAACACAAGCATATGAATCATGTTGATATTCACAAATGACATATAATTATTTACAAAATTTCAGACAGCTGGGCTGGCAGTATTTCCTTTTGTGACAGTTTGAAGTCCCAGAAACATTGGTAGAATTAGTGCAAGGTATGTACAAGGACACAATGACTCAAGTATAAACACTGTTCAGTCTTACAGAGGGTTGCTAATGTTGTCCATTGCCAATATGAACAGCAGTGAGCTCAGAGCTGAACCCTAGTGCACACCCATTCCCACAGGGAAACCCTCTGTAAGGTAGGATGAATCAATAATATGGAATTTAAAGTAAAGAAAAATGTTGGCATTGAAGAAGAATCACTGGAGACTGAATCAGACCAGGATGAGGCTACAGAATAACAAGATTTAACTTTCTGGTCTAATTCCTAGGGTAACTTAACTGCATTCAGTTACAGATGTGATCTGGATGGTGGATGTGGAATCACGTTGGATGAACAATAGTTCACAGTTGGTTCCTGATTTGGTTTGGATGACAAAATATCATGGGCTGTCACTTCTGGATCCAGCGATGTCCCTGGTTTGCTGTCTGGTTCTGCTGCCAGTAGGTTCTTACAAAATATCAAGCAACATTTGAGAGATGATGGTTATAATCATCATCAACCCCCCTTTTCTCATTTTCTACATGGGTCGGGGTGCTGTGTCAACTGTCTCCGTCTCTCTCTCTCTATTCAATGCCACTCTCCTGCCTTCTTTGACGCTTATACCTGACTGTCATAAGTCTTCTCTCACACAATCCATCCACTTCTTTGCTGGATGCCATTCTTTCCTCTTATTTTCTTCCTGTCTGTCCCAAACCTTCTTCACTATATCGTCTTCCGCTTTTCTGCACAAGCACTCGGACTGATGTAATCTGTCTCCTTTGACCTTTTCTGCAATGGGAGCTACTTTAGCTTCTTCTCTTAGGTCCTTTTTTCTTCATAACAGTGTGGTGCTACAGAACCACATGGCCCTCAACTTTACCCTTGCTTCTAAAGGGGGTAAGTGAGCAGTCATCCAAATGGAGAATTGCTGTTTTATTTTTGGTAGCACTGGTGCCATCTATAGTCACATAGAAATAATTCAGAAAGCCCCTGAATATTCACATTCCAAAGAAGCTTATAGTTCCCAGATTAACCAACCTTTCCTCTAGATGTAGAGGAGGAATTTTAAGGTTTTTTATGCTTAAGCTATTGTAATTATAATGTTAGGCGTTCTTCTGTTTTATGGTTAAAGTGTGCATTTTAAAATGATTAGAATCCAGAAAAAATTTCAGTTTATAAATGCAAAAAACTGAATTGTTACCACTGACCACCATTGAAAAAATCATAGTATAGTAAAAATGCAAATAAAGAGTTAAATGATTTTAGTGAAATATTTGACAATCTGTACAAGGGATTGGGGGAATGTGAAAATACACATAGCAAAGACTGTATTACTGATGATTATGTATCATATTGGGATTTTATGTTTGTTCCATCAAGACATAGGCACATTTTCATTGCAAATAAGACTATTTTGAAACAACTGTGTAAAGATTGCTCATGTCAGGGACAGAAAGAAACAGCATGTGAAGAATGCCTGATAGCAAGTGAGACTGTTCATCTGAAAATGTGTAGTCATTGTCCAGTCATAGAAAGTCATTATGGTTTGAGTGATGCATTACATCATCAGATGGGGGAATGTGAAGGGTAAGGGGCACAGAGAAGGAAGAATGTCAGTGAGCACATTTCATTTCTAATATGCTTTCATAATAAGATGGCCTTCTGAATGTTCTTTAGTATGCATCTGTTCATTTGCTTCCTATCTAATATTAGTAAATGTTGAGAGATTTAGAAAAGTATAAGTTTTGTTCTGAGTAGAAAGCTCTAACATGACATTTGGAACCCATGTCTGAATGTCATAAACAAGTAGACAGGAGAGCTTAGCAACATTAAGGCTGCAGTGTTTGTTTTTAATTTAATAGTGGTTGTTCTATGATCATTCCAATAATGTTTCTTTTAATGAAAAAAAAAAACGTTTAAAATATCAAGCATTCTGTAGTTCAAAGAGACCAGAGATTGTTTCCTAGTCTCCCACATTCATCTTTTTCTGTGCAATAAAGGAGATTGTTATTCTCTGCTGAATTGTCTTGTGTGAAAGTTATTTGGAACTGTAACACACTGAAATGCAAAGTTGCTTGTCAACAGCAATCACTTCATTTGCAATAGTTGTCTTTAATGTGCAATTATTCAAATAACTTTTACTTCTGCAGAGATTGTGCATATTGACTTGGCATATGTTATCAAGGTGGTTAATATTTCCTACTCTCTCATAAGTACACTTCTATTTAAACCGTGCCATACTTAGGTGGATCTTACGGCCATATACTGGTGATCCTTATACAATTTCATGTAGTTCATCCAAAGCTAACAATAATGTGCATGTAATTTATTTCTTCATAACAATAAGGGATGTACACAACTCTTTTACATTTCAAAAACAGGCCCTGGTATCTCTTCCTCCCCACTCTTTCAGCTTTATTTTATGTGGTATATTCCCCTTTACTGGTAACTTATTTATTACCAGTCTCTGTAGGAAATTTTAATACTCTACTATCTTAATACACCACTTTTTCCATACTTTAATGGCTTTAATCACTTCCTCTAATACATGTTTCCATGAATTTACCTAATAATAATATTGTTTCATCACATTATTATACCACATCTTTCTGTTTTTCTTTGTATCATCAACTTTTAATTTCCATGTCAGTATTTTCCTTGAAAATTTTTAATTTCTTCATTTACATATTCTTTTTCTTTTTTCTTATTCTCATAATTTTCCAAAATGTTTTGTATTTATGTTTAAACATTGCCACTATTAAACTCTGATTCTTTCCATTATACACTTCAATAGCCTATACAAGTTTAAAGAAGCAGAATAAACAACCAAATATAGTAACACAAATCTCCCTTCATCTTCACTCATATACATCACCCTTCTTTTCACTGAGTTTAGTCATGAAACCCATAGAAAGAAAATGCCAATTGCACAATTTACTTTCCATATTTTTTCTGTGATCATAAAAACATTTGACATTTCCCAACAATACAGAATTCACCAAATAAACCTTTTTTCCTAAATGCTGATCTATACATCCTTCACAGAAGACATATCATAGGATCATAGGAAGTTACTAGGCTATTGGCCCTGAGGCCCTTATAAGCCTAGAAAAGAGTTTAGCCCATGCATAGACAAATCAGTACCCAATGCCCCTGTCCAGCAGGTACATGGGTGGAATCCTAGGGATGTATTTTCTATTTCCCATCCAGTTATCCAGATTTCACTTAAAAAGGGGTAATGAGGTACTCTGCTTGATGTGGAGAGGGTGTCTATTTTACAGATGGGGGACTCTCTGGGACACAAATCTGTCCAGTCAGCAAGTCCTGTTGATGTCACAGACCAGGTTGAGGCTGCGTATGTGGGTTATGCGAGTGCAGCTTGACTTGCGGATATGCAGCAGTCCCATCAAGGAAGGATCCAAGATCACCTTATATGCCAGACAGAGGTCACCTCTAAGGAGTCTGTATGAAACAGAGTAGAGGCATAGGGCTTTTAGCCTATCTGTGTATGGTAGATTTCTGAGGCCCTGGATTCTCCTGGTGAGGAACCCCTGTAGGTTCTCCAGCTGCTGCATGTGCTTTGCGAGGTACATGCAGAATGGGGCTTTGTACTCAATCATGGGCCTTATAAGGGAAGAGCACAGGGATGTTATGACCACCTTGTCCCTGGATGAGATATCTTATAATTTCATCTATCAAACCCTCTCGTTGCATCACAACTACATAATTTTTCTGAAATTTTATTCCTGGCAAAGACAATTCATTCATTGAAAAATATACACACCCCAATTTTCACCATATCACTCAAACCTTTACTTTTATCTTTATTCAAGGTCACTCCCATTTCCTTCAAACATCCATTCAGACAAACCAAAATTTCCCTTATTAATATTTTGTTCTTAGCAACTACAACTGTAATGTCTGTGTGTATCAAAACTATTGTACTCAGCACCTCCTTTTGCATCACATATCTAGCATCTTTCATTTTATAAGCTACTTCATTCACTATCTCATTCATTACCAGTGCAAACAATATTCTACTTATGGGACATCCTTGCATTAAAAAAACACTTCATGAATATATCTTTACACAGCCACCCATTCATTAATATTCTCCCTCTATTATTTGAATATGCTGATGTACACACTTTCCTAATTCTATTACCTATTCCATACTTATCCATAACGCCCCACAAAGCATTATGTCCGACTATATCAAATGTCTTGATAATATCACCTAGCATAAGTTTCAATCCCCCCTTCACACAATTTGTTTCTCTCAACCAATAACAGTTCTTGACATCCCTTCCCCTTTTATACCACATATACTTTCTTCCATAGCACCTCTCATCCTTCCTTCCATTCTCCTCTGTTCTGTATTATTCTCATAAAAATTATAATCTGTGTTGTTTAGTGTGATGGGTCTCCATATTTTTATTTCATTCCACTCATTTTTCTTCCATATAAATTTAATATCCCACTACAAAGATCTTCATAAACAAACCCTTCATTCAACTATTCATTCAATAGCTCATAATATGTTTTAATTTTAAAATACATGCAATATTAACTTAATAGATGGTTTGAAGTGTCTTATAAGGCACAATTAAATTAAATATATGTGTTTTAATGTTTTAAATGTCTTACAATGTTAGTCAAACACAATATGAGTGAGTTTCATTCAGTTATTTATTTATTTATTTACTTATTTTTTGATAAATTATGGAGTGTGTTTCAAGGTGTAACTAAGTGATTTGTGTGACAGCATTCCAGTGCATCAGTTCTAAACTGCAAACTAACATTTTTTTAGCATTTAATTTACTACCAGAAAACAAATAATTTTCTTCTGGATAAATGTCCTTCCTTTTGCTACACAGTTCAAAAAATGTCATCATCAGTCCCTCAGTTTCAAATGTTAAGTAACAAAAAGTCTCTGTTCTAATATATATGAAAGATTAGACTTATTAAACTTTATTCATCTTTTTTAACTGAATTAATTCAACTAGGTTGGTAGCCTGTTTTCAGGGAAGACCTGAGGTGGTATTTATACTACTAGGGGACATCTGGCCGGGACATCAGGAAACTTCCCTTAGTCTTTTCAATAGGTGCAGTGAGAACTTTTAAATCCACTTGAGCTATCACTAGCTCAAGAAGATTGGGCAGCCCTCCCTTCTTATGCATCTCTGCAATTGATTTACCTAATGTGAGAATAGAACGCATGACCTTCTACACCAAAGGTGAGTATGCTACCTGTTGCACTACTGACACTGGCTTTAAAACACAGAACAATTAACAAATTGTCATATACATAATATTTGTCTATTACACTGTCATTTTTTGTTTGTATTCCCACAGCCTTCTTTTCTTTTTAAAAAATATTTTTACTTTACAGTTTGTTGCTGCTCTCCTTTTTTGATTGCTTTCATCGCTGCACATGTTTTAGTTACTGCATTATTTGCTACAAGAAAACCAGACACGTTGCCAGTTGGTTGCTATTTTTTGCTTTGACTTTCTGCCACTGCTGCATAAATTTTAACTGTGGCATTCTCTTCTGCTGCATCACCTGATTCCTTCTCCATATTACCATCCTCAGCACTTCCAAAAAAGTTATCTGCCATCTCACCTCTTAAAACAGCAGACCTGTACCCTGGACATTCCTGTTTGATTATTTTAACAGCACATCATCTGCAAGCCTTCCTGATACCAGTTCTGTTATCTGCACCACTTCAACAGACTCAGTAATTCTTTCTCCACTGAGACAGCTAAACACTGCTCATTTGTATAATTCACCACACAGAAATCTTTGTTTACATTCTGGTGCTCCTTATTGAGCAAGTTTTTCTGCAAATTCTCATCTTCTACCTGCAAACACTTCATAGTTTTTCTCTCCTCCTCCATGCTGTTGTTTCCCTTAGGCCTGTTCCTTGCTGCTGTAGTAGCCTCTAGTACTGTCTAGCAGCTCCAAAGAGTACAGTAAGTTCCACAAGACCCTGGTCAAACTTCCCTAGTAGTATAAATACCACATCTGGTCTACCCCCCCCCTGAAAAAAGCTACTAGCTTAGTTGGACTAATCTGGTCAGTAAAAAGATAAACATGAATGTTATGTACTTACCATAATGATAGATGTGTTGTCTGCTTCCCTCCTTCCTCAACAAGTGGGTTATCAGATCCATCTCTGATCCGACTTTAGCAACTCTCAGACTTTAGCTCCAATTATCAGGCTCCTCCCCTGCAAGTAGTTACCTCAGACTGAGTTTGCTCATACCTTTGCATAATAAATATTATTTCTTCTTTCTGAGAAACTAAGACCTCATAGAATTAACCTGTTTCCAGCTTGAAAAGAGCATGAGCAAGTGAAGACAGCTATAAGTACAATTGCTTCAGGAGCAAATGATAAAGAATCAGATGGGGGAAGAAGGAGGGAAGTTGAGAAAGTATGGAAGTAGACAGTACAGATCTATCATTATGGTAAGTGCATATCTTCCATATCTGATGTTGTTTCTTCCACCATTTCTCAAACAATGGGACACAATACCCAGTTACTATCGAATTTGGGAGGTCTTGTGGAAGGATATTCCTGAGTACAGCCAAACCAAAGGAAGCTGTAGACCTTGGTTGCAAATCCAATGTGAAATGAGAAATGAAGGTATAGACATTGGACCAAGCAGCTGCAGAACAAATGTCATTGAGGGATTCTTTGGAGAAGAAGGGCTTGGAGGTAGCCAATGATCTAGTCAAGTTAGCCTTATGAGGTTTAGATAAAGACAACCCCTTCTCTCTGCAGACATGTGAAATATAGTCAGATAACCACTGAAAATGAGTCACTTTAGATGCTCCCTTTCCCAATTCGGCTGTAGAAAATTAAACACAACGCTGCTCACTCTAATTTTCTTAGTACTGTATAAGTAAAAACAAAGTTGACAATGTACATCTAGCAGGACTAGCATGCATTCCCCATTGCTTCTGAAATTTGGGAAGAAAATGGGAAGGTGAACAGACTAAGTAATGATTCTGAAGCAACCTTTAAAAAAATGAAAGATTGGTTCATATAGTAACTTTGCCCTTGTGGAAGACCAAATAAGGTGATTTACAAAAAAGTACATGTAACTCCAAAACCCTCCTAGCACATGTGATTGCCGCATAAAATAAGGTTTATAAGTGAGATATTTCAAATCAACCATAGTTGTAGGTTCGGAAGAGGGGTCTAGTCAAGGCCTGCATGAGAATGGTAATATTGGAGGAATGGAGTCACTAGGGGACTCTGAGAAGGAAGGTACCCCTAAGGAAAGCCTTAGACAACTTAAGGGAGGTGATAGAAGACTGCTTCTCCCCAACATGAAAACTGTAGATGGCTGCTAGTTGGACTTTGATAGCAGAGTAGCTAGCTCCATTGTAGAATAGAAATGTCATGAAGTCCAGGATCCCTGGGAGAAGGGATGAAACTTGGTCCAAATTCTTACTGGAAGCCTAGATGGAAACTTTCTTCTATTTGCTCTTATAAATCATTCTGGTAGAAAGCTTCTGTGCAGAGATCAGGATTTGAATGACTTGGGAAGAAAATCTGGACTGTCTAGCCATCGTTGCAATTGGATAAACTTTTCAGCTTGAGGGCCTGAATATCCAGGTGAGGCATTCTGGATGGGTGAGAGAGAAGATCTGGAGTGGGGACCAGCACTCAAGGAGGGTGGAACAGATGAGAACAGGTGAAGGGAAACCATACCTGTTGGGGCCAGAAGGGAGCAATGAGGATCAACATAAACTTCCTCACCAGTGCTTTCTGTGGAAATGTCAGATTTAGATGAGTATGGGAAAGGCATGCAGGAGTCTGGGGGGGGGGGCAAGTGTGGGTCATAGCATCCCTTATTGACTCCCCTCCTGGTGGATTAGGGCAAATTACCTGTTGCAGTTGTTGCTGCAGAGGAAAGCAGAGAGATTGCAACAAGTTTGGCCCTTGTGGCTGAAAAACTGATCTGCCACTGTTGGGTTAAGGGACCACTCATGAGGGAGAAGGATAGATCTGCTCAACATATGTGATATATATATGTGATAGAAGACTTCCCTGGTATGTGCATTCCTATCAAAAGTGTTAAGAAGACATTGTCCATTGCATACCCTCATGGCTTCTTGACACAAACCTTAGGATTGTGTTCCCCCTACTTTTTGATTTACCATATTACTGATAGATTGTCTGTCTGGATAGCTATCACACCTGTGGGGAGGGAGTCCTGAAGACCTGCAATACTAGGACTGCCCTCATATCCAGGATATTGATGTCAAGACTGGTTTCTGTTGGGGGCCATGTGTCTTGAAGGTTTACTATCAAAAATCTGAAAAGCTTACGTTTGTGCAATGGAATGACCAAAATATAACAATGGAAACTGTTATGCTGAACCCCCCCACACCCCCTGCCAATTATATATTCTAACTCAGAGATCACACTACAGTACAAAAAAGGGTAATTTTCCTGATCCCAACTGTAGTCTGATCCAATTGTAAACAGCAACACTCACAAACATGAATGCAACCTGCATCTTGATGCTCCAGAGGCAAGGTAATTTCAGGTCAGGATTTTTACTTTTTTCACCTTTACCCTTGACCATTTGAGCAACATTAAATTAACTTTCAAACTTTTGATAGTAAACTTGCCTTGAACCATCTTTCCCAATAACCCCCACCCCCACCCCAGCTGGGAGGAGTCTGTGGTCACTGTGCCCTAGAGGGAAGGCAAAACAAAAGGTCGGCCTTGGGAGACCATTGGAGATTCTAGCCACCATTGTAAATGACCTTTGCAGATTTTTTTGAGACAGACTTGGAAACTCATGGGTTGGTATCTGATTGACCATAGTGCTAATAGAGTCCATTGTAGCATCCACATGTGATATCTGGCAAGAGGGATCAAGGCGATTGCAGCTGCCATTAAGCCAAGAAGATGCAACATCAATTTTTCAGGTGAGTTCTGACAGAAAAGAACAACTATTGCCTGTTTGTCGAGTGTGGAAATCCGGGCTTGTGAAAGCTTGGCTATTTGCAATTTTGTGTATAAAAGAGATCCAATGAATAATAAAAACTGGACAGGTTGAAGTTTGGAATTGGCCGAGTTCACAGTAATACCTAGTTTTGAGCAAAACTGGAGCAAGGAATCCCTGGCTCAGGAGAAGATGATTCCTGGTGGGGGTGGTTCTGAGACAGACATTCAGATATGGGAATGTTTGGAACCCCTGCAGTCTGAGATAAGCTATAATCACTGCCATACATCTGGTGCACACCTAGGGGGCTGTGGTGAGACCAAATGACAGGGGTCTGAACTTGAAGTGACTGGCTTCCAGCTGGAAGTGAAGAAATCTTCTGGAGTGTCTGCCCATCTTTATGTGGTAATATGTATCCTAAAGATCTATTGAGCACATCCAGGCATCCTTTTTCCACAATGGAATAACAGATTGTTGCATGATTATCCAGAATTGCACCTGTTTCACAAACTTGTTCAAGTGACTGAAGTCCAATTTTGGCCTGAGGTCCCCATTATTCTTTGGCACCAAAAAAGAATCTTAAATAAACTCCAGATCCTTGCTGGTCTGGTGACACCTCTTGAATGACCCAGTTGTTTAGCAGCATTTTTATTTCTAGTTCTGCTGCCTTCCTTTGGGAGGGTGTAACTTCATAAAGTTTGTTTAATTGAGGGGGAAAAGAGAGAAATGAGATGGAATAGGCTCTGCTTATGATCCTCTGCATCCAAACATCTCAAGTGATGGATGTCCAGGCTGTGGGTTGCAGTGATAAGCATACACAACTACCTCTAGAATGTGGCAGTCAGGCAAATGTTCAGAAATGCTGGTAAGGCCTATCAGAGAAGAGACCAGAAAAGCCTTGGTTTAGCAGACCACCTCCTCCCTGGGTGGTGATATCCACCATTAGTGTTCCCTCATCTGCTTCAGGGGGGTCTCCCACCATATGTGCTGGGAGCAAACCCTTCTGAATTATAGAACCACAGTTTTTTCTTTACCCTCTGATTTTTAGAGAAGGTCATGTGAGGATAGAAAACTGAATCCCTATGGTATAATATAACAAAAAATAAGGAGCCAAAGGGGTAGCTAGTTGCAATGCATCAAACTTTATTGGTACTTCTGGTAACTTGGCCAAATTCCCTACAAGGAATAACTTCTACACTATCACATAGCCATTTAAATATAAACATTTTCACACATTGTAATTAAGCAATTGAAAACATCAAGACAATCACACAATTCCCATACAACAGAGTGAAAACACCAAAAAGCTTGCCACCATCCAAATTGAAACTACACTGGAATATAAAAATTAAACATTAAGATTCATATCTAAATTCATACAATTAGGTTGTAAAGTTTTATAATTAATATAAATCTGGTTTCCATTTGTAATAATCTATTTTCAAAGTCACTCCCCAAATTACTATGAGGTTCATCTAAAATGCTAAAGAAAAAAGTGCTGTCAGATCCTGCATGCCTGCTTGTACTGAATGGAAATGCTAAGCAACAAGACTATTTAAATTGCAGTTTCTAATATCCCACAAATGCTCTAAAATCCACTTTTTAACCATTCTTTTTTTTGTCCCACATACCACTTTGTGGGTATACATCCACATCCTATAATGTATACGACCCCACAAGAGAGATATTCAAAGCGGTCAAAGGCTATATACCTTTTCCCATTCATTTTACCAGTTAAATTATTTATTCTTCCACAAAATTTACATCCTCCACAGGGAAAAGAATCCAGCTGCAGGTGTATTTCGTACACAGTCTCAACAGGACAGATTTATGTTTGCTGACCTGTGTAAGGAAAGAGATAAAAAGCTTGCATTTTGTGATCCCTGGTCCCTGGACAATGAGAATGGGTATTCAGTTAAATATGAGCAGTTGGAACATCTGTTGGTTAAGGGAGTTGCTCTTTTTTATGATATTAAACTGCTTGAGAAGTATGTCAGTTTGAATATCACTCCCTGAGGTTTGAGGGTTGATTGGCTGCCTGCTTTTGAATTTTTGTATGATGAACTTGACTTTTTAATGAATGGAAAGCTGTTTCTTTGCAGTGTATGTTAAGATGGCTTAATGCTCTTATTAAGAGGAATTTAAGGTTGCACAGTAAAGTTCAGAATAATACTATACAGCTGCAGGAGTCTCTTATCAGACATCAGAAACTGTGTTCTCTAATAAAATGAAAGATATCAAAGTTCGAGCGAGTAAAGCAGGGGCTGAAATTGTGGAAAGAAAGAGAAAGAAGCTGGAACAAGATGCCAGTGATTACAAAAACAACCTTATATTTTCTTGCCAATGAAAACTGAGGAAGTGAAGATTTAGATATGAGTGCAGCCAAAGGTAAATCATGAGTATCACGGGCATCTTCATTTTCTTCTGTTGAAACTGTTTCCAGCTGTAAAGAAGCATTTTGTTTGAAAATTTGAACATGGGAAATAACCAGCAAGCAGGGTATGTGCCAGTGGAACAGTGTTTGAGTCTCCAGTACACCAAGGGACGTGGGCAAAAAAAATCAAGGCAAGGGGAGGAAGAATTTAGCTCCAGTAGATAGAGAATGGACATTTCTGAGCATTCTGTTTGTAGGTATGTGGCAGAAACTTCTCGGGACATTCATGAAAGTAGTTTGAATATTGTAAATTTGTTTGATTTAGTTATTAATGAAGATATCAGGAGTTTGTTTATAAAGGGGATGAAATTTGTCCCCACACAAATTCAAATTTTGGCAGCCCTTCTTTTGGAGGTCAAGCGCTTTTGTAAAAATTGCATTTAAAGGTTTTTTTTTTTAAATGAATGACTCACTCTTGAATTTAACCATGCATGAAAATGATTTGTATGATATTTATGCATAAGATGTTAGCAGTGGTGATGAAGAAGGTTTTAGTGCTTCCCAAGAAAAATTTGTCATAGGTTATGGGAGATTATTTGTACCCTATGTTCCCAACATCAGCACATTTGTGCCACCTAAAACTTATCTAGTAGTTAACAGTTTTGAAAGAGTATTATGTAGGCACATTGAATCTAAATACATGACGTTTGTTAAGCTGAATAGACAACATAATTTGAGCAGGAGGGAATGGTTAGCTTTAAGTGAACTTTGTGAACTTAACAAGGATTACATATTCATCTAAGCAGATGGGGGGGGGGGGTAACTTGGTGATTATGACTAAGGTTGGTAACAACAAAATGGTCGGGGATTTGTTATCTAATACTGATTGTGACACTGCCAGCCCAAATATCTGGAATTTTGTAAGTAATCATATGTCATTTGTGAATGTCAACATGATTCATATGCTTGTCTTACAAATGTAAGAGAACTATATTTTATGCGTATGTTAAACTACTGGTGCAGAAGTGTGTGTTGAGCAGGGTTTGTGTAGTACTGAGCTTCAAGGATGTGTCCACAGTGTACCCTACTGTAAAGAATAGAAATGTATATAAACTATATACCTGTGCAAATGTATGTTTTAATAGTAGAAGCTGGAACATACAGAGTTAACACGCAAAACTTAAAGAAAATAAGTTTTAATTGTTTTACGATTGTGTTATCTATCATTTTCAGTGAAGCAGACACAATGTCTAGAGCTAGAGGTTTTTCTATTGTCTTGAGACAGAAATAATTACTAAGTTTCAAATGTAAAAGCATTTTATTGTTTTATGACTTGCAAGTTCTGCAAACTTCTGAGAGATATGTACGTCTCACACATTGATGTTAAAATTCTGTTAGTATCTGTTAGCCTGGGAACTGAAGACAGATGACAAAGAGTGATGTCATCCAAGCTGACTCAGCAGTAATCTCTGATATTAATTTAAGAACTCTCTCTCAAGGAAAGAGAATGGGCATTTTGTGCTTTGTCTTAGACATAGCAAGAACATCCATTCATCTGCACTTGCCTTGCTAATAGTAAGTAACTAAATTACAGTAATTTCTTTTAGATACAGATAGGAGTATAGTAAATATTACTTTAGATGTTTTCTGTATTGATTTGAGACTGTCCTGCAATGTTCTTTTAAAATATTTCCTGTGATTCTCAACTCTGTAGTTACTGTGTTGTTTGAGTATTGTCATGTTCTTTTATTATTTATTATTAAATATATTTAAACCTATCTTTGTGGCTGATATTTGTGAGATATATTTATGCTGTCAGAGTACTTGCATATGTATTTGGTGACACTATGCAGGCCATTCCTAAATAGCCTTGCAAGTCTTGGTCACATTTACCATTTCGATAATAGTAACATTACACAGTAGGATTGATCACCCGTTGTAAGGATCTTCTAGTGGCTGATAAGGAGGGGTTGGTGGCAGTGATAACTACCTTATAGTCTGAGCAGAAGGGGACATAGCTAGTAAACCTGTGCCAGCCTTCCCCAGGTGAGTGTGTGTGTGTGTGTGTGTGTGTGTGTGTGTGTGTGTGTGTGTGTGTGTGTGTGTGTGTGTGTGTGTATGTGTGTGTGTGTATGCATGTGTGTGTGTGTATGTGTTTGCATATAAATCAGATCTCAAATGAAAAAAAAATTCTTACTCAGCTCTTCCATAAATCCATTGAACTCCCTCTCATCCACCTTACAAATAAAAATAAAATCATCTATGTATCACTTATAAATAACTACCTGTTGAGAAAAAAATTCAGAAGTGTGTATGTGTCAGCTTCTTAGGCAGGGACACAAAGCACTGATTGGACAGAGAGGGTGCTGGAGGTCTTGGCTTCAACTCTCAGCTGAGATCTTAACCCTATAGCTGTGCCATTGGGGAGTTTTATTGGGGATCTGCAGAAAGAGGGAGAAACCATCCCCAGACTGTGATCTCTGTGTCCTCTTAAGGGAAATTTTACTTTACTGTGTGTGTGTGTGTGTGTGTGTACTTCTGATCCTCCCATTGTGTACATCTCTCACTGTTGCCAGTGGTGAGGATTGAGGCTCCTTGATTACTGGGCCAATGCAGGGGCATCACACTGATAATTATCAAATATTGCCTAGCAACCCCATGTCAGAGTTCAACTCTGCTTTGTTAGAACAGTTGGGGGGCACATTTAGGAGTTTTGTCGGTTTTGGAAGTCAAGAAGCTGCATATTAAACACCCCAGAAATGCTAGATTCTTTGCTATACCCAAAATTCATAGACATGGTAAACCCTCCAGGCAGACCCATTGTATCATGTATTCATGCTTATTTACAAAATGTAGGTATCTTTTTACATGCCCATTGAAAGACAGATCTGGTTAGAGGTCCTTCTCATATTAAGAACACAAGTGAGTTTTCTAAAATTGCTGGGGGCTTGGAATGACATGAAGACTTATATTGGGCTTGTATGGATGTGAAAGCCCTATATACTACCATCAATAAGAGGTGGGGTTTGGTAGTGGAGAAATTGTTGAGGGAAGGCCTCCATACATTTTTTTCTAATCCAGTTGTTAGAGTTTTCCTTTATACATTATTATTTTGTTTTTGATAAGGAGCTATTTTTGCAAAAGGAGGGTATGGCAATGGGGGCTTCCTATGCCCCTCGTATGCTATTATTTTTATAGCTTATTTTGAGAATTTATTTATTTATACTTCTGAATTTTTTTCTCAACAGGTAGTTATTTATAAGTGATACATAGATGATTTTATTTTTATTTGTAAGGTGGATGAGAGGGAGTTCAATGGATTTATGGAAGAGCTGAGTAAGAATTTTTTTGGCTTAGAATTTACATATAGGCTGCATAGACAGTTAATGCAGTTTCTTGACATCGAGTTATATGTTGTTAGTGACAATCAGGTATAATTCAGAATGTATGTGAGAAGCACGGCTGTGAATAATTTTCTTTGTGCAGATAGTATGCATCCCCCACATTTATTGAACTCATTACATTATGGGGAATTAAACGTACGTTACATAATATATCAGAGAAATCACAGTTGTAAAATGAGTTTTCTAAAGTTAAGAAGAAATTGTTAAGTAGGGGATATTCTATGGATGTTATAAAAAAGGCTGAGGCAAAATTGATGGGAAGTGGTGAAGTAGGGCATATGCATAGGACTATTTTTCATAGAAGCAGGGGATACATGGATGGTGGAAGGGATGAATCGAGCAACAATCAGAAGGATTTCTATTTTGTTAGTAGATTGTATCCCTTTTTGGATATTTTGTGAAGGGTGGTTAATAATATATGGCCCATCATTAGTCAGGATGATGTTAGGTAAGATTTTTCCCAAAAGGGTAACCTTTTCATATGGGAGATTTTTGAATTTAAAAGAAATCTTGAATTTAAAGAAATTGCAAGAAGAAGGGATCCATCTGGGTTCTTCTCCCTGTGGAGGATGTAAAATTTGTGGAAGACTAAAAAATTTAACAGGTAACAAAATTAATGGGTGAAGGGATATAGCCTTCGACCGCTTTGATTGTCGCTCGTCACTCTTGTGGGGTCGTATACATTATAGGATGTGGATGTACATCCACAAAATGGCATGTGGGACAAACAAAGAGAATGGTTAAAAAGTGGATTTTAGAGCATTTGTGGGATATTAGAAACTGCAATTTAGATAGTCCTGTTCTTCAGCATTTCCATTCAGTACATGCAGGATCTGACAGCACTTTTTCCTTTAGCGTTTTAGCTAAACCTCATTGTAATTTTGGGAGTGACTTTCCACACAGATTATTACAAATGGAAGCCAGATTTAGTATTAATTATAGAACCTTGCAACCTAATAGTATGAATTTAGATATGAATCTTAATGTTTAATTTTTATATTCCAGTTTAATTATTCACATAAAGTGAAGATGTTGTATGGAAATAGTGTGCTGTGGTTTCATTTTGGATGGGGGCAAGCTTTTTAGTGTTTTCACTCTGTTGTATGGAAATTGTGTAACTGTCTTGATGGTTTCAATTATTTAATTACAATGTGTGAAAATGTTTACATTTAAAAGGCGCATGATGGTGTAGAAGTTATTCCTTGAAGGCAATTTGGCTGAGGTACCAGCAGGGTTGCCAGACGTCCCTATTTGGGTGGGACTGTCCCGAGATCAGCAGCCTGATCCCGAGTCCCACCCTGCCTGTTTAAATCCCGGCCAGCCTCCGCTTTTGCTTTATTTGTTTTTTTTTTTTTTGATTGTCCTGTATACCTGGCATATGGGCCAATCAAAAATTGCTAAACACGGAGCTTCTTGTGTTCCGCATTAAACACAAGAAGCTCCGTGTTTAGCGATTTTTGATTGGCCCATATGCCGGTATACGGGCCAATCAAAAATCGCTAAACACGGAGCTACTCGTGTTGAATGTGGAACTGCAATGCATTAAACACGAGAAGCTCCATGTTTAGTGCAGAGCGCTATTTGCCGTGAAGACCTTTTTTTTTTTTTTTTTTTTTGGTCTTCACTTGCCGTGAGAGGCCTTTTTTTTTTTTTTTTGTCCCTACCTGGGGGGCTGGAAATCTGGCAACCCTGGGTACCAGTAGCACTAGTAAAATTTGATGCATTGCAGCTAACTACTCCTTTGGCTTCTTATATTTTGTTATTTTTTTAGCTCATGATTTTTTTGGTCAAGTGATTGTTGTTGAATCCCTATGGTAGACAGTCTTCTTCACTTCTGGATAGCATCAGTTTAACCTTTGGTTTGAAGAGTGTCGAGTCATCATAGGAAGCTTTGATAAAGGATATTTAAAAATGCTCCACCAAGTCACATAGGTGCTTCCAGGCATGCCCCCAGTGGTAATGATAATTCCCAAAGCTCGTGAAGTGCCTTCTGTCACATTGGAAATGAGGTGCATAGACTCATTTGACAGGGATTGAAGGGTGGCCAACTGCAAGTCAATAGAATTCCTCTCCTCAACAAATAAGGACCCTGAGAGATATTTTTAAAGCTCCTGGTCCAGTCCCTCTGGAAGCATATTATGCATGCCATATAATTCAGCACCCTAGGTCCAAAGGTCACTGAAGCATAGACTCACTTCCCAAACTTGTCCAGCACCTGAAACTCTCTGTTAGTGGGATGGATGGTGGAACTTTCCTTGGCAAGTTCCTTTCTGGTGGCCACTGCCACCACCATAGAATCAACAGCAGGACCCTTGCTTCAATAAGGGCATTCCTTCAAATAAACTAGAAACTTGGCAGGTTTATATTGAATTGGTTTGGCCACATCTGTCTCCTTCCATCTCTGTTTAAAGATTAGATCAACCATCTCATCCACAGGAGAGACCACCGAAGAAGTAGACAAGCAAGACTCAAAGCCTTGAGAAATACTGGCTCCTCCTGGAATGGGGCTTCTGAAAACTACCCCCTTTTGGTCTAAGCAGTTCCAGGATTTCAACAAGTAAGACATCCTCAAGGGAGGATCAGGAGACCCTTCCCACTAATTAAAGTCAGTATCTTCAGTTAAGGACTCCCGAGGGAAATCAATGTGCCTCCATTTGCACATATGCTTCCAATGGATCTCCCCACTGGGGTGCTCTGGGGAATACTTGGAAGTTGAATGGGGGTCCTCAATGTGGACATACTAAAGGCTTTTAGTCCGTGGGTGTCCTAATGGGGTAGAAAGTGTAGGATCAGGTCCCAGGGAACTCCAAGAAGGAGATGAAAGTCTGCTCTCTAGAACAAGAGATCACTCTCTTGCAAGCTTCAAAGGCAGAGCCCAAGACAGGACCAGAGACTCCTCCTGTGGGAACCATAGCACCCAACAAGCATTTGTCCCAGAGTCCCACTCAACTCAGCACCAAAGCTGATGCAGGAGGACAGCTGTCTAGCTCCAAAGCACTGAGAGGAAGGGATGGTTCCAAGAACCTTGAAATTGAGCCAGATCCCATCTACAGCTCTGACACCAGCACCTTGGCTCTAAAATCCATCTGAGTCCAAGCCACTAGGCATTGATCAGATCAGAGTTTCCACTGGGAACTACAAAGACTGGGTCTTCGATTTGACAAAGACATAGCCAAGAGAATACCTTGATCCAACAGCCCTAAGACTGAAGGGTGGATTGAGGAAAGAGACATAATTGGATGAGATGATGAACCCATGCCTCCAGCTCTGACTGGGGTTAGAGCAAGGAAAATTCCCAGTTGGATTTGGATCCTGAGGAACTTCCTCATCATTCTATCCATGTCTGCTTCTGATAGCCTCCTGGAAGACCGCACTGATTGGAGAGATGAAACATGTGACGGAGAGGCCTCTCCTGAGGGGTGGGAGAGCACAACCTAGGTGAAATTGGTTCCAGAGAAAATCATGGTTCCGGCAAGGGGGGAGTGCTGAATCCAATGAATATAGGTTTCCATACTAGAGTTGGATCTGAAGGCTTTGAAATCTTTGGGTTGGGAGCTAAAGAAGGTTATTAATCCAGTAACAACTTCTTAGATTCTTTCAGCTTCTCCTTTTCTTTCTCCTTATGCTTATCATGAGACTTTTCAGCCTTGGATTTATCAGCAGTATTTTTTACAGTAGAAGAAATAGCTGAAGAAGAAGTTGAGTGAGAAGGGGGGGCTTCTCCCGCAGAGGCAGGGAGAAGCCCTTTACTAATCATTTTTTTCTGTTCTCTACATGTGTCCTGTGACCAAAAGTAATTCAAATATCACATTGCTCATCCAGATGGACAGCCCCTAAACAATAAACACACTTGGCACGTGCATCCTATTGGGGATCTTGTGGCTGCAGGCAACACATTTTTTTTTAAAACCAGAAGGTTTATCTGACATGATAAACAACAAACAGTCACCAAAACAGCAACAGCAAAAAAATAAAATAAAACACACAATATCAGTAGTGACTACTATGAATAACACTAAAAAAAGGTAGTATACCGACTAAGCTAAGAGAGGGTGCCAAAAGAGTGATAAATAGAAACAATGGGCAAAACCAAAATATTGGTTTTTGCTATTATTTTTTTTGTTAAGAGATGATATAACTAGGAAGAAAAAGGGACAGTAAATACAGAGACTGAGATACCATCAAGTAAAAAGCTTGACTTAGTTTAAACCCATCCTGAGCAAAGGAAATTGCATCTGTAGCAAACAAGAAGCAAATGAAATCTGAGGTAACTGTCTATTTACATGGAGTTATGGGTAAGGTGAGGAGCCTGAGCATTGCATCCAAAGTCTGAGAGTGGCCAAAGTCAGATCTAAAGTGGATCCAATAATCCATCGAGGAATGAATGGAAGAGACAACATCATATCAAAATTTATTGGTTCATGCATTTTATTTTACTGCTTACTGGAAAAAATGTTCAAGACTACACATTTAAAACACATTGTAAAAATGTAACTATATTAAACAGGAAATATATTTAAAATAATCAGGAATGTAAATCAAAGAATACATGCATTTATGAATAGTCCTAAATATATGTGCAAGAGGGCCTGTGGTTTGCGACTGGCCAGCTGCAATTTTAATGAATGAGCTTCCAGGGAAAGGTTTACTATTGCTCATGCTAAGTATATTTTCAGTGTGAGATTGTTATCTGAAGTTTAGCAAATGGCCATCAAGGTTTGTGCTACAAAATTTAAAATAAAAATTTTAAATTAAATCTAATTTATGTACTCGTAAAGTAAAGAAGAAAACAGTATACACACTGACATGTCTAAACATGTTTATGATAAATGGGGAGAGAGAGATAAGTAATGGGACACTGGAATGTCTTGGGGACTGGTCCATTACTCTTCCTAGGGCCCCATTTGACCATGATCTGGCTCAGAACTGCTTATATAAATCACTGTTCCAGAACACCCTAGGCTGTTTATTATTTATAAAACCTGGGCACTGAAACTGAGGTCTGCAGATAGGAATCCATCTAATATGATCCAATCCAGTTACATAGGTTCATAGGTGTGTACTAGGCTAATAGCCCTGGAGCCTTTACAAGCCTAGCCCATAGGATTACCCTGGCATCATCCCGCCTTACCTTAGTTCCCAGTGCCTCTGTTGAGTAGAGCCACTGGAGTGATCCCCGGGGTGAATTTCTATTTCCCATCCACTCATCAAGCTTTCTCTTGAAGAGGGCCACTGAGGCACTCTGGAGGACTTTAGTAGTCCTACATTACACTGGAACTGTACAAGAACATGCTATGTTAGCAATTTATAATAGTTACATAAATAAAATTATCAGAACTTGTCTTAACTGTCTTTATTTACAAGGTACTGTATATGGTAAACAAAGATATTAGCTGAGGTAGTCTGGATTATAGCCATGCAGCTTGTTATGAGAATACATAATCACAGCAGCATTATCAGTTTTGGATGTGAGGTTATATAAAGAAGTGGACAGGTTTACACTCTTAGCCAGGAAGTTGTCAGGTCTTGAGCTTACAGACGTTAAATAGGAGGGCTTCAAGTACGAGGTCTGCCTACTCATAAATGGGATACCTTTAACTGGAACAGCAGTAGATTGGAGCTTCACACTGGGGACTAAACGTAATGAATTATAAGCGATAGTCATGCTGGGACAGAATGAATGAAATACAGCAGTCCTGCTCCATGCTGCGGCCTAAACATAATGAATCATAGTGATAGTCATCCTGGGACAAAATGAATGAAATACAGCAGTGCAGCCCCATGCTGGGGATGAAATGTAATGAATCATAAGGGACAGTCATGCTGGGACAGAATGAAGAAATACAGCAGTGGAGCTCCATGCTGGAGACTAAACATAATTAATCATAAGTGATAGTCATGTTGGGACAGATTGAATGAAATACAGCTGTGCAGCTCCATGCTTGGGACCAAACGTAATGAATCATAAGTGATAGTCATGTTGGGACAAAATGAATGAAATACAGCAGTGGAGCTCCATGCTGGGGACTAAACGTAATGAATCATAGTGATAGTCATGCTGGGACAGGATGAATGAAATACAGCAGTCCTGCTCCATGCTGTGGACTAAACATAATGAATCATAGTGATAGTCATACTGGGAAAAAATGAATGAAATACAACAGTGCAGCTCCATGCTGGGGTCTAAACGTAATGAATCATAAGTGACAGTCATCTTACCTCCCAACCATACTGAATTACTCGTTTTTTACTGAGCTTTGGGGTCCAAATGAAGGGGTGCCATGATTCCCGAGTGGCACCCCTTGATTTCCAATTTTTTTTTTTCGAACATCGCGCTGTCAGGAATGGATAATGGATTATCGGCAGGGCTGCAAATATGAGCAGGAACAGATAATGGATTAACGGCAGCAGCACTCATTTTTTCGGGGGAATCAAGACTCAAGTAAGGGAACAAACGGGGGGTGGGTGTGTGTGTGCAAATGCCCCCATGTAATACACTTGGTGGCTAGAGGTATTCAGGCTCAAACCCTGTACCTTCAGTACAGGGTAAAAAGAGCCTAAAGTCCTTAGCCACCACCATTTCTGAGCTTTGTCCAGATTTTTTGTGCTAAGAGATGAGAGCTATGGTGAAACATGCAAACAGACTTTGTATTCCCCCATTATTGACTCTGCCCAGGATTTTTGTGCTAAGAGGTTGAGAGCGATGGTGAGAAGTGAGAACTGAATTCACTAAATGATAGCCATTAAGTTTCATTCTTCCTGTTTTTTAGGAAACTGCTGATTTGGCATAGTGGTATGTTGCTCTGACTGTGGTGCATAGGGTCCTGGGTTTCGGACTTGTCAGTGAAATGCAAGGTGGTAAAACAACATTTTATTCTAGCAACTTTCCAAAATTATACAAGCAATGTTTAAAATGTGTCCCTGGTAAGTCCCTAGCCACCACCACTTGTGAGCTTTGTCCAGGTTTTTTGTTTTAAGTGTTGACAGCTATGGTGAGAAGTGAGAACTGAATTTGTATTCCCCCATTATTGGTTTTGCTTGTCCAGGTTTTTTTGTGCTAAGAGGTTGAGAGCTATGGTGAGATGTGAGAACTGAATTCGCTAAATGATAGCCATTAAGTTTCAGTCTTCCTATTTTTCAGGAAACTGCTGATTTGGCATAGTGTTATGTTGCTCTAACTGTAGTGCATAGGGTCCTGGGTTCAAAACATGCATGGTGGTAACAAAACATCTTATTCTAGCAACTTTCCAAAGTTATACAAGCAATGTTTAAAATGTGTCCCTGGTTTTTGACCCTATGCCCCCCCCAAATAAAAACTGAAATTGAAAATAAGTGCAAGAATCCATGCACGATGCCTATGGCTTACACTACTGTCATTCTATTTATAGTGTGGGTGTGGAAGTAGACTTTTGTGATGGAAATGTTCTGAATTGGGCAGTTTTGTCATTACTGGTTCATGCATTTTGCCTACAGTACAGCGTACTGGAAAAATGTTCAAACAATAAATTAAAAATGCGCTCTGTCTAACAAGTGTGCTGTATTTTACAAGGAATATAACTTAATAAAGCCAGGAAGATGTATTAAAGAAAAGAACACATGTATGTTTCTTGTTTTGTGTTCAAGGGGCCAATGATTTGAAAACAGCCCAAAGGTAATCTTTATCAACCAACAGCCAGATGCATTTTCTTTGTATGTGGTGTGGGTTTCAATGTTGTTTCAATGAATGTGAGTTTCAAGGGCAGAGAAGTTTTAATGCCAAGTCTATTTTCATTGTGAGACAATATTGCTTTGTTTAGCAGATATCTATTAGTGTTTATGCATTGTGCTATAAAATGTAAAAATAAAATCCAAATAATCATTGTAGAAGTAAAGCAGAATGCACACATTAGTATTTACGATAAATGGGGTGAAATAACCAGGTAATGGGACATTGGAATGGCTGCAGGGAGACTCTGGTGCCATATTTTGGTTGTCTATTCTTCAGTTTGTGTTTGAAAGTTGGTATCCCACAATTCCATCAGATTGGGTGGGGTTACATAATATATGCAAATTAGATGTTAATCAGTGTACAGATTTGTAAGTATTTTTCATGGGCCTTGTCCATATTTTTGATGTTTCCAGGTTGAGAGGTATGACAGTCATGCTGGGACAGAATGAATGAAATACAACACTGCTGCTCCATGCTGCAGACTAAACATAATGAATTATGAGTGACAGTCAAGCTGGGACAGAATGAATGAAATACAGCAGTGTAGCTCTATGCTGGGGACTAAACGTAATGAATCATAAGTGTTAGTCATGCCAGGCTAGAATTAATGAAATACAGAAGTGCAGCTCTATGCTGGGGACCAAACATTACCAGACCTCTCAACCAATTGGGGACAAATTTCAAAAGAATCAGGGACAAGTCAAGAAAAAATCAGGGACAATCAGGGACACTTTTAAAATATTAGTGCTATTAACTTGAAACATTGACAGAATCAGAGCATATGAATTAATACACATTTTCTGAAGTAAAAGAAGTTTATAACTCTTAATTATTGTCATTATTCATTAAGTGTAACTCACCATCTTTCCTCCAAAAGTCACTACTTTTAGGAGGGATTAAGAGGGACAGAGTTAAAATCTGAGTCAAAATCAGGGACAGTTGAGAGGTATGTAACTGACAGTCATGCCGAGACAAAATGAATGAAATACAGCAGTGAAGCTCCATGCTGGGGACTAAACATAATGAATCATTGTGATAGTCATGCCGGGACAGAATGAATGAAATACAGCAGTGCAGCTCCATGCTGGGGACTAAATGTAATGAATCATAGTGATAGTCATGCTGGGACAGAATGAATGAAATACAGCAGTGAAGCTCCATGTTGGGGACTAATTGTAATGAATCATAGTGATAGTCATGCTGGGACAGAATGAATGAAATGCAGCAGTGAAGCTCCATGATGGGGATAAATGTAATGAATCCTAAGTGATAGTCATGCTGGGACAGAATGAATGAAATACAGCAGTGCTGCTCCATGCTGGGGACTAAACATAATGAATCATTGTGATAGTCATGCCGGGACTAAATGAATGAAATACAGCAGTGCAGCTCCATGCTGGGGACTAAATGTAATGAATCATAGTGATAGTCATGCTGGGACAGAATGAATGAAATGCAGCAGTGGAGCTCCATGATGGGGATAAATGTAATGAATCCTAAGTGATAGTCATGCTGGGACAGAATGAATGAAATACAACAGTGGATCTCCATGCTGGGGACTAAACATAATGAATCATAAGTGATAGTCATGCCAGGGGAGTAGGATTTCTTTCCCTGTAGCAAAATAGATGACGTGGGAGACCTTCCACACCCAGAAGAGACAATGCACCATATTTATATTTTTATTTATTTTATTTAACACCCGTCACCCCACTCTGACCTGCTACTGACACTGTGACCTTGATCAATCACTGCATGAATAAATAAATGAATGAATGAATGAATGAATGAATGAATGAATGAATGAATGAATGAAAGAATGAAACAGCTATGGTGTGCCATGCTGGGAGCTAAAGTAATCAATTAGAAGCCATAGTTATGCTGAGTCAGTAGGATTTCATTACTCTTTTTTAATTTCTCCAAATCTTTTGGGTTTCTAATACCATGACAGGAATGGACCTTATTCCTAACTCAAAGTACGATTAAAGTTCATGAAATTAGTATTGTTTCATTCTTTGATGTCAGCCAGTAGTGCTGTTCGCAGCACCCACAATGTGCCCAGTAATGCCTCCTTCTGCAATTCATACAGAGTTACATGTATTGGCAGCATATCTAAATATGACTGTAGATTCTTTTTTATAAGACCCGTTACTCCTACTACTATTGGAACTGTCTGGGTATCCTTCTTCCACATTGCTCTCATTTCTGCCTGCAACTCCTGATATTTTATGTCTTTGTGTCTCTCTGTATGCAGGACACTATAGTCACTGGGTATGGTGATGGCAATGATCAATGCTACTTTTGTCTTATTTTCCTGGACCACTATATCTGGTTTTCTAGCGTCTATCTGTTGAACTGTTGGTAATGGATGATCCCATGTGATTTAGACTTCATCATTTTCTATGATGCTTTTTGGCTCGTGTTTACAGTATTTTTGAGCCACTTCAATACCATAATGTTTGCACACTCCCCAGAGCAACAGTCTTGCCACATTATTATGCCTTTCAGCATACAGTCCTTCTGCCATTAGCATGTCGCAACCAGCTACAAGGTGTGCAACTGTTTGCAATTCGGTTTTACAAAACCTACAATTGTCTGTTTCTCCCACATGTTCAATGGACTTTGTAAACCAGTGTACATGCAGCCCACTATCTTGGGCCACCCATATTAACCTTTCATCTCTTAGTTTGAATTCACCTCTCCTTAACCATTCCTGTGTTCATTCCTGTTCAACTTGAGGTTCTTTCAGCAGTTTTCTATACTTGCAACTATATTTATGCATTTTCCACATTTCTTGCCTTCTCATCTGATCCTTCACCTTCACCTTGTTTTGTTTTTTCGCACATTCAGTTGCTGCCTGATTTTTATCTACTTTTTTGATTTCCATTCCTGCTTGACGCCGATATACTTCTGCTAGATTAAGCAGAGAAGTCATCTTAGATTTATTCTCCTCATGTTTCAAAACGTTCACTATGTTTGGGTCTTGTGAGGTCAGCAGATATGTTTGGAATCTCATGATTGCAGATCTATATATATAATCAATTTCAAGGAGGTCCATCCCTCCTTCGGAACAGAGAATATATAATCATGGTATGCACTAATTTTTATAAATCATTTGCTGAGCATGAAGCATCCTTCTTGTTTTCCATCTATCTATCCAACACATTTTGCGGCCAGTCAGTCACTCCAAAACTGTAAGTTAGGACAGGAAGAGCAAATTGGTTTATAGCTCGGATTTTATTCCTAGATCTCAGTGCTGTTTACAGGATTAATTTAAGTCTTCTGAAGTATTCCTTACCAAGTTTTATTCGCATTTGTTTGTGTTTTATGTTGATCCTTCATCAATTCCCAAACATTTATACACTCTTTCTTGCTCAAGATCTTTTATGTCACAGTCTTGTCCCAAACTGATGTTTTCCTGGTGTTGTAGTTTTCCTGCTTTAAAGGTTGTTTTTGCACATTTATCAAGACCAATATCCAAATAAAACACCAAGGGACACACCACGAGAAGTGAGAATAAAACCGTCTTTTATTCAAAGTAGCACATAAAACAAGAAAAGATAAGCGCTTTCGCGTGCGCTATGCACGCTTCTTCAGATCTCATTAAACAACAAATATAGCCTTTCTTAAATAATGAATAACAGCCAGTAAAAAACGCACTTCAATTTGAACAACGTAATTCAATTTGAGTGGTGACCAATTCATCAATTAGCAACTTGTAATATCTCTATAGAAGATGTATTGTGTAGCCTAATGCTCCAACTCAGTCTAAACTCTGATATATTACAATTTCACCTCGAATGCCGAAATTAAAAACTATAATGAATGTACATTCATTTAATACAATCATTCAGCTTACGTGCCTTACTTCAATATCAGTAAAACAATCATTCTTAAAGATCATTTGTTATTAATGACTGTTGTAAGGACCTAAGGGGGGGGGGCAGGGGGGGGGACAAAACTAGTCTTTCCCTATCTTTTCCATAGTTTCCATAACAACCTGTCTGAGATGATACAAAGGACAAGGCGTAGACTGCTGATTGTTAATACATGAAAATTCTCCGTAAACAGAGATGTAACTCTAAAGGCACTGTAGAATGTAAAGTTCAGAGCTGCATAAAAGGTCACGATCTGTGCATATGTGACCATATTGTATATACCTAATATAGATGATATTAATTCAATTAAAACAACACCACTAACAAAATGCAGTCGCGAGACGCTAAAACGTCTCGCATAAGCTGAATACAGCAGTGCTCATAAAATCTAAAGTAAAAATGCATCTTAAAAACATACATATAAAAAATGGAAAACAAGTATTTACTGAAAGCTTAAGATCTTGCTGTAAACACAAGTAATCAAAGGAGTGTATGAAAATACATGTCCAAAAACTAATCAATAACTTGTATAGCGTTCTCTATGGAACTAACAGGTTACACCACTCCAAATACAAGTGCTCAAAACACATAAAGCACAAAAAAACATATAGTGTCTTTATGTGTGAAATTCATCAATTCCCAAACATTTATACACTCTTTCTTGCTCAAGATCTTTTATGTCACAGTCTTGTCCCAAACTAATGTTTTCCTGGTGTTGTAGTTTTCCTGCTTTAAAGGTTGTTTTTGCACATTTATCAAGACCAAATGACATTCTTATATCATCTGAAAAAGTTTTGACAACTTCCAGTTGTACTTTCAGTTCCTCATCTGATGAGCTATACAGTTTTAAATCATCAACAAAGAAAAGATGTGAAGTCTTTACACTTAGTTGTTTTCTAGGAGCCAGATTATAGCCATGGCCTAAGCTGTTAAGTAAACAGCTTACTGGGTTAAAGGCAAGGCAGAACAGCAGCGGTGACAGAGTCACACTGGAATATTCCCCTTTGAATTTTTATCCTTGGGATAAATAATTTGTCCTTTATCATGGCTTAATTACAAAGTGGTATGCCACTGTTTCCTGGTCACTGTAATGTAGTCGATTAGTGTAGGGTGTATCTTATACATTTTTTAGCACTCTTTTGTCCATGAATGTGGAATACTATCAAATGCTTTTTTGTAGTCAATCCATGCCATACTTAGATTCTTCCCCTTTTTACAGTTCTCCGCTATGACTTTATTTAAGAACAAATAATTCTTTGTTCCATGTGAGTTTCTTTTTTTGCCCTTTTGATCTAATGCCATAATTGTGTTTTCTTCTAAATGACTATAAACTCTGTCTGCATCAATTCCAGTGTATAGTTTCTACGTTGTCGGAAGGCAAGTTATTGGTCTATAAATTTTTAGGGTAGCTTGCAGATTCACTCTTAATTAGGAGCATTGTTTTTCCTATTGTTAACCAGGTTGATGTCTGTTTGGGGTGCACATATAAGTAGTTCTTACCCATGTTTAAATCTTTGTGCAAAGATGTTAATACTTTCAGCCAAAAGTTAGGTACTGCATCTGGGCCTGGGGTTTTCCAATTAGAGGCCTTTCTTAACTTTGTTTCAATCTCTCTGGCCGTTATTTCATCCCATTTCATATCCTGTAACTTTAAACATCTTATTTCTTCTTTAACTTCTTCTATCCATTTGGAGGAGACCCTGGAGAGATGGAGATATGCTCTAGAGAGAAGAGGAATGAAGGTCAGCAGAACTAAGACAGAATATATGTGTGTGAATGAGAGGGAGGATAGAGGAATGGTGAGGATGCAAGAAGTAGAGGTGGCGAAGGTGGATGAGTTTAAATACTTGGGATCAGTAGTTCAGGGTAATGGTAAGTGTGGAAGAGAGGTGAAGAAGAGAGTACAGGCAGGATGGAGTGGGTGGAGAAGAGTGTCAGGATTGATTTGTGACAGACGAGTACCAGTAAGAGTGAAAGGGAAGGTCTACAAGAGGGTAGTGAGACCAGCTATGTTATATGGGTTGGAGGCAGTGGCATTGACAAAAAGGAGGAGTTAGAGCTGGATGTGGCAGAGTTAAAGATGTTAAGATTTGCACTGGGTGTGATGAGGGTGGAAAGTATTAGGAATAAGTATATTAGAGGGTCAGCCCAGGTTAGAAGGTTTGGAGACAAAGCCAGAGAGGCAAGATTACGTTGGTTTGGACATGTGCTGAGGAGAGATGCTGAGTATATTGGGGAAAAAGATGCTAAGGATGAAGCTACCAGGTAACAGGAAAAGAGGAAGGCCTAAGATAAGGTTTATGGATGTGGTGAGAGAGGACATGGAGGTGGTTGGTGTGACAGAGCAAGATGCAGAGGACAGGAAGAAATGGAAACAGATGATCCGCTGTGGCTACCCCTAACGGGAAGAGCTGAAAGATGATGATGATGATCTATTTAGCATCTTTGTTATGTTCCACAGGATCTTCATTGATACTTCTCCAAAATGTATTTATTTCTTCTTTTTTGGTGGTCTTTCAATTCCTTTTACCTTATTTCTCAATTCTCTATAAAACTTTTTTGGGTCATCAATAAATTGCTTATTTTGTACTTTTCTGTTTTGTTTATCTTCGTATCTTCTAAGTTTTTCTGCCTGTGCTGAAATTTTTAGTTAGTTATTTGTGATAGTGCATGATAGATCCTGGTCTGTTTTTATAATACTGCTTTTATCATATCTTTCTCAGTATTTTTGTTGATCTGTTCCCTCTTCCATACTCTTATAATAGTGACACTTCTTGCCTTAGTGCTTTATAGTTTTCTCTATTCCATACTTCTATGATGGTATTCAGTTTCTCCCCTTCCTTTCCCACACTACCCTGTGTTCTTGTGGTAAAACTTTATCTGTTATTAATTTAGCAGTACAGTAATATATCCTGTTTACTTCTGTTATATTGCATAGATCTCTACGAACAGTTCTAATTACTGTGTTCATTTGTTTTATCAGACTTCTGACTTTTTGGGTTTTAGTAGCCTTCTGCAGTCTATTTCTTTCATAGATCTTAATATATCTGTCTGTGTCTATTAAATCAAGCAACTCTTCTCTTAGCTCATTTTCTTCCAAACTGACAGCACATCCCTTGTTTTCCAATTCCTGTGGGCATTCTATAGAAGATTCTATGGCATCTTCTTGTGGCACATTCTCTTCAATTTCATCCTGTGCCATCTGTTGCTCTATCATATGGGAACTCACTCGCCTATCACTCCTCAACATTGACTGCATCAGAGTTTCTACAGTTTCCTGTTCCTTCCCTTGCTGTCTATCTTCAAGTGAACATCTGTACTAGTTTCCTGTGGAAAGCTCCAAATTATCTTCATATGGCACCTGACCAATTGTTTCTTGTTCCACTAGTTTCCCCTTAATTTGGATGTCCATTGCTCTAGCCTGATGTGTTGCTTTCTGAATTAGATTTTCTACACTGAATCCTTCACTTCACAGGTACCATAACCTCAATTTCTACTTCTTTAACTTCTCCATCACTAATCCCCTTTTCTACTTTTCCTCTTTGTCTTCTTATTTTTGTATTGTAAAGTTTTCTATGTCTGGATTCATTTGCCAGTATTTCTCTTCAAATATTTTTGGTGCTGCTCTTTTTGTATTGGTAAGTTTTGCTTTCTCCTTTCCATAAATATTGCACCATATTAATCTCTTTTTCTTTCACATGCCCATATTTCTTTTTCAGGTGTTTCCTGGTCTTCCCTCTTCTCTCTACTTTAGGGGCTCACTCCATCCTGCTGTGATGTAACCTGTGTTAGACCTTCTACACTAAATCCTTCACTGCACAGGTACTCCATAACTTCAACATCTATTTTTTTTAGCTTCTACTTTACTAATCTTCTTTTCTACGTTCTATCTTTGTGATATTATTTTTTTATTGTGAAATTTTCCATATCCGGATGCCTTTGCCTGAATTTCTCTTTGAATGTCTTTGGGGCTGCCTTCTTTACATTGATTAATTTGTCTTTCTCCTTTGCATAAATATTGCACAATATCAAATCTCTCTTTCTTTCTTTCTTTCTTTCCCATGTCCATATTTCTTTTTTATACTTTTCAAATATCTCTTGATTTTGTTGCTTATATTTTCACACTTCCTCAGATGCCTCTTTTTCCAAACAGATCAGGGTTTCTTGATCTATATACTGTTTTTTACAAATCTGTTGTATTAATGAACATAAATTTTCATTTGAAGCTTCTGACAGTTTTTCTTGCTGAAGTAGTTTTCTTTTCTGTAATTTCTTTCTTAATCGTTTTGTATATCTTGTGTCTGGAAATTCTGGGCTTTTTGCTTAATAGTAACAATACATAACTTCTTTATTATCCTCACTAGTCCACATTATCATCTTTATAGTTCTTCTTTGGCCTATCAGTTTTGGTGATTTTTGTGGACTGCTACTTCCTTCTGCAATGGGGGGGGGGGCATCCTCCCTCTGGGCCTGGCCTGGCCCCATTGTAGCAATTTTTCCATATTTTGAGGATTCTACACCGTCATCTTTTCCAGTCCTGGCACCAGTGCGCCTACCAGGATTGGGCACTTTTTTATCCTGGGTCTTGTGCACCCAGCTATCTTTTTTAGTTTTTGACCTACTTCTGTCCATGACATATGCTATATAAATACTATCTATATATCAGTGTCACCTTGATGGGATTTTGTGAAAACAGGGTCATGAAAGTACTCACCAAGACTTGACAATGAATTAAATTTCAGCACTACTACTCTCCTTTGGTTGCTTACTTTTCACCTCTCCATTCGGACCCACTTCTTTCCCTCTGGCTAAGGAGATAAGTGTGAGAACTTCCAGGCCAAGAAGAATTGTTTATTGATCTAAGTTTCTGTGTGCCATTCATGGTGTTTGAAAATGAGAGAATGTTAACGCCAGATACAAAAATATTTGAAGTGGGATGTCATTTGTAATTGGGATCTATGTTGATCCTTGATGGTCTGTATGATAGTTATAGGAATAAGTTTAAGTTTTTTTTTTTGCTAGAATCACTATTGATTTGATTTTATCTGCACTGACAAGCAGAGTGTTATTAAGAAGCTGGGGTAATCGGTTATTATGGTATAGCTGAATGTGTTTTTTGATGGTGGGCCATAATGAAGAAGAGCAGTGTATGGCAATGCCATCAGCAGTTAGTATGACTTTTAGTTCAAATATGTCTGAATGAAGCTTACTGATATGAGAATAGTATGGTGGCAAGGAAGGAACTCTGGGACATTATTGGACAAACAAAATGGGCAGTAGATTGAATATCCTATTTTAAATGAAAAGGTTTTGATCAGGGAACATCTGAAAATGTTATGACTGCCAGTTCAAAGGATTTAGTCAAACCAACAATCATGTTACCTGTTAAGTGATGTTCATCCATATTCTGAAGGATATCTTTAAATTAGGGTCCACAGGGCTGTCACTGTGCTTCTTACAGCCAAAATCTATGCAATCTGAGGGTCATGCTGCTCAGTGCTAGAAGTATAAATCTCAAAATGCACTCACTCGAAGCACTCCTTAAAATGGAGAACATCGACATTTGTGCTGTAACAGAGACCTGGTTCAAGGCAGCAGAAAGCACCCCTGCACTACCAGGCTATAACTCATTCCACACCTTTCAGTCTCAGAACTTGGACCGAAGCTCCAAAGGTGGTGGTGTTTCCATATCCATAAAGGATGTGCACACCTCCAGACTGGCAGCCCAACATAACGCATCAAAGATACTTCAGGATCAGCTAACATTGGGTAAGACAGCGATTTGGGTCGTAGCCTATTATAGGTCCCCAACCATGTCCCAAGACTCACACTCCACTTTCCTAAGCACCCTGGAGAATATTAGGGTCCAACCTAATACTCTCATACTGGGTGACTTCAACTACCCCTCCATTAACTGGGAAAACTACTCATGTACCAGTACACTTGCCCAAACTTTCCTGGAATTCATCAATGCCAATGCCCTGGACCAGCTCATTCTTATTGCCACTAGAGGTAGCAGCATCCTTGACCTGGCCATTACTAACATGAGCGACCGTTGCTCTACACCAATAGTCATCTCCTCCCTGGTTAGATCCGACCACAAACTAATCACCTTGGAAATACGCATCACGCTTACCCCCCACCCACCACAAATGTAACCAACTACCATGAAAAACTTCTCCAAAGCTAACTTTGGGCTCCTAAAAACAGAGGTGGCTAACTTCACGGCACCCCTGCAAATGGAGAATAGTTGCATGACCACTGAATCATACACCAATACACTGTACAAACACGTTCACAAATGCATGGATCTCGCCATACCCAATAGAACCAAGATGCTCTCCTCCAAAAAAACGCAAGCCAACCTGGTAGTCCCCTGCCATAAACAAAGTCTACAACAGAAGGAGGAAACTAATGTGGAATAAGGTGAAAGTCCCAAGACTGGAAAAACTCCCTTATCAGCCTCAATAAAAAGTTAAGATCCCTCATCAAATCCTCTAAAGCTAGCTATGAAAACAGAATTGTAGCAGATAGTAAAGATAACCACAAGGCCTTCGATACTTATGTAAAGAATCTCCACAGCAATACCCAGATTTGCTCTGAGCTACTGCACAATGGTACCTCCTATACTGAGACAACAGATATTGCCAATATACTGGCCGACAGATTCAGTGCCAACTTTACTCATCTCCCCCACCAAAGGACCAATCACAATACAAGTAGATTGCCAGGCACCCAGTATTACTGCTGCACAGGTTAAAACAGCACTGTCCAAGGCCAAGAATACAGCTTCTATGGGACCTGGCAATATCCCTAGCTGTGTTCTACATGAACTACAGAGTGAACTGGAACCTCACCTGTGTGCCCTGTTCAATCACAGCCTCACCTTAGTCTTTGTCCCTACCAAATGGCATGCTGCTACAGTCATGCTTCTCCACAAAGGACGAGTAACTACAGACCCTGGGAACTATCGCCCCATTAGCCTGACAAGTCTGATATACAGAGCTATGGAATGCATCATTAGGGACCTAATAAACAAGGATATAGGGAATCTCCAAACTCTGGATCCCACACAGTTTGGTTTTGTGAAGGGTAGATCATGCCTGCTCATCTTGGTCGACTTATTTGAGTTATTTACCAGAGCTGTGAATAAAGGCAAGGTGGTTCATACAGGCTACCTTGATCTGGCCAAGGCCTTTGATACCATTCTCCACTCAGGAATCATAGAAGAACTCACTAAGCTAGGCATCAACCCCTATATCACTAGGTGGATTGCAATCTGGCTGACAGATAGAACCCACAGTGTGAAAGTCGCTGACTCCAAGTCAGACTGCCGACCATTCATGAGTGGAGTCCCACAGGGATCAGTCCTGGGTCCTCTTCTGTTTGGTATCTACTTCTCAGAAGTCCAGGCCAAAATGAAAGGACTCTGGCTGACAAAGTTCACAGATGCTTGCAAGTTGGGTGCCATTATTAACTCCCCAAGTAATGTTGACATCCTACAGAAAGGCCTCACTGAGACCAACTGGTGTCAGAACCATGGCCTTAAGTTCAATGGCAAAAAATGTGTCATCATCCCCTTTGGGAAAAAACAGTTCCCATGAATTACCACACTGATGGTAGTCCACTGATCACAGAAGGTGTTATAAGAGATCTGGGAACACAGGTTGACAGCAACCTCTCTTTTGACCACCACATTGCCAATGTGGTGAGAAAGTCCTTCTATGTGGCATATCTCTTTACTAAGGGTTTTGCATCCAGGAAGAAAGAGGTCATTGTCTCCCTTTACTCTTTCCTCATTAGGCCAATCATCGAGTACAATGCCCCATTTGGCATGTACCTCACTAGACACCTGCAACAACTGGAGAGGCCGCAAAAGTACCTCATAAAGAGATTCCTAGGCCTTAAACACTTATCCTATATGGACAGATTCAAAAAACTCCAGATATTCTCTGTCTCATATCGCCTACTTAGAGGTGATCTCTGCTTGACTTACAAAGCCATGTCTGACCCAGCTCTGTTAGAAATGCTACATCTAAAGTAATCCCAATCCCTCCACACCACACAATCCAGAAACCTCAACCTCATTACCACAATCAACAGAACATGCTGGAGGGACAAGTTCATAACCCAGAGACTGCCCATGCTGTGGAATAGACTTCCCATACATGTCAAACAGAGCACCTCACTGGCCTTCTTCAAGAGAAATCTTGATGAGTGGATGGGAAATGGAAAATTCACCCCATGAATCACTCCAATGGCTCTACTCGACAGAGGCACTGGGAACTAAGGTCGGGTGGCATGATGCCAGGGTAATCCTATGGGCTAGGCTTGTAAAGGTTCCAGGGCCATTAGTCTAGTATACACCTATGAACCTATGAACCTATGTGCCTTTAATGACCTGAGGTCATGCATGGGTTATGGACCATTGGGGAGTACAGAATGTCTGCGTGTGCTTTCAACAATGTGAGGTCAGGAATGGGATAGGGACATTGGGGGAGTACAATAAAGCAGTTAAAGGCCAGCCCTCATTTCCATTGGTGAAGGTCAAGTTTGAACTGCTGTCTGTTTGACCTCTGGTTGAGACCAAAGCCTTGCAGTTCACTAGTTCTGGAAGGGAAAGTATTAGACATGTTAATATAGCGCAGTAGGATGGCAGCATCCAGTCTCTGTAGCTCCCCATATAGGGTCCTTGCTTACAGTTTTCCAAGATTTAAGCCACAAAGCCAAATTCCTGAGAAGTCCACTGGACTGCCTATAGAAGGAAGAAATATGGGGTTGTCTGGTTTGAACTATGGAGGTGCCTGGGGGAGCAAGCAAGTTGTGCAGGAGTATAGATGGAGGTTCAGCAGCAGGTTGGACACTTCTCAGTTTGCACCTCCAAGATGTGTAATGCACATCACCAGAAATTCCCCAACCCTTAACCAGTTTAAATCTTACCTGAAATGTACTGCCTTGTTTAGTCAACTCTGGGAATACAGAACAGCATTTACATCAGCTCATAGTTTTATTGCTTCACAGTTTGTATCAGTAGACAATGCTACATGTTTTATCTCTCAGGGTAGTGGTCATTTCTCTGCCTAGTAAATTCACTGTCATCTGACACATCCATCTGTTACATCTTCATTATTTTAACTTTATCTTTGTCAGCAGTCAGACATTAGAGGCTACACACCCAGTAAAAATAAAAATAAAAACAGTATTGCACATATTCTTAATCTACTGGCCTGTTTATATTTAGCCTAATATTGTTTAGTGTATTTGCAGTGACTTATGCATTTTATATTGCATATTCTGTCATTGACATTATTCCATTTTCTTTTTAATTATTTCATGGTTTAAAAGTGACCATCTAGTCCAGTTATCTTACCTGAAGAATAAAAATAAAGTAAAATAAAAAACATTGAAAGCCATTCATCATGGCTTCATCAAACTTCTGGCATTTTTGTACCTAGCAGTCATATCTAGAGACTCCCCTGCTATTACTGCACAGAAGGTTCCTTTCTTTAGAAAGCTTCCCTTAGGTTCTTTCTCTTCCACTGAAAACAAGTTATTCCTTTTATCAGCTGGTAACTTTTTTTTATCCAGTGCTGTTGCACACTGATCTCGGTATGTATTACAGCTAAGGTATTATGTTCATTTTCAATATATTATTTTTGTCTTCAGAAGACAGAAGAGATGAACTGTGCCAATGACTACTCTAGATCTCTAAGTGTTTATAATTAGTGTCAGGAGTAGGTTGGGGATAGAGTTATTTTGTGTGTGTGTGTGTGTGTGTGTGTATGTGTGTGTGTGTGTGTGTGTGTGTGTGTGTGTGTGTGTGTGTGTGTGTGTGTGTGTGTGTGTGCACACGTAGTGAGTGTCCAAACTGTCTTGTGTAGTGGTAGTGTTATGGGAAGGGCTTTTTTAAAGTTAAGATCCACATTAGGTTAGGGACAGGGGCAGAATTATGGTTAACACACATCACTAAGGTGGACAGGGAGGCTTTGCATTTGTTTTATTTTTTTTGGTTATTTCTTGCTTGATGGTTTTTTGCAGTCAATGAGTTGACATCAATGATCTTCAGATCAACAATTAGTGTTGTTGATCAAAATGTATCTATCTATCTATCTATCTATCTATCTATCTATCTATCTATCTATCTATCTCTCTGTCTATTTACCTGTCTATTATGTAAGCTTGCAATTTTATTATGTGTTTTACTTTATACCTGCTGTTCTCTGTTATTCTCACATCTACTTGTTGATTGATGTCTGTGCTCTATATTGCCTTGTGCTCAGTGTACATTTTTTTTGCAAGGCTGAACCTGACGTGTGTCTATACAGATTTAACCTATGTGTTCTACCCAGGTCAACAAAGTCAAATAAATATATAAGTAAATATATAATATATACATATGAACATACTTATGTGCATAAATTAATATGTCTTCTGTGCTAAACTGCCAAGCAGCTCTTCAAATTCATTTCACTCTGCATCTTTTATTCTTGAAAGTGCATCATTAATAATAACTACACAATCATTTTGTGCTCTTTACTTTTTCATATATATAACAAGACATATGTTGAATTATCAGAATGCAAAGGCATCAAAACAGAAGTTGTCAATGCCAGCATTCTGAAATTCAACATATCAACAACTTAAAATATTGAAACAAAAAAAAAAATCACAACAGAACAACAAAACTCCAGGTAGCATTCAGCTCAAATTTGCCTGAATAGCATCACTGTTATGGAATGAATTTTTTTAAGTAACCTAACCACGTAGTTAATCCTAACCCTAGGCCTGTGAGATGCCTGTGCACTGGCCCAGCAATCAAGGAGCCTCAAGCCTCACCACTAACACCAGTGAGGGGCGTCCATATAGGGAAAGGATAATAAATACACACACACAGTAAAGTACAATTTCCCTTAAGAGCACATAGAGATCACAGTCAGTCTGGGGCTGGTTTCTCCCTTTCTCTCCAGGTCCCCAATAAGATCCCCCACTGGCAAAGCTATAGGTTCCAGATTTCAGGCTATTGGGCAAGCTAAAACCTCCAGCACCCTCTCTGTCCAACCATTGCTTCGTGTCCCTCCCCAAGTAGCTGATACACACACACTTTGACATAAGAGTTTATACAACCACACAGACAGTCCTGGGGAAGGCTGGCACAGGTTCTCCAGCTGTGTCCCTTTCACCCAGACTATACGGTAGAAATCACTGCCACCACCCAGCTAATATTTATCAGCTACTCAAAGACCCTTATTAAAGGGTGTCCAATTATTACTCTGCAATATTATTATCCAAATGGTAAGCATGACGGAACAGCAAAGCTTATTTGGAGTGACTTGGTACAGTATCACTATATATATGCAATGTACTCTAGAGCTTAAATTATCTCTACACAAAACAGCCACAATTTAAATGTTTAAAAATATTTAATAATAAATAGTAAAAATACATGACAATACTTCTTACTACATAGTTCTAGTCAAGAGTTCAGAGATCACAGAGAAATGTTTAAAATAATACCATAAAAAAGTTCTGACATCACAGAAAAACACTTAGTCTAATCTTCCTAATTCCTAGCTATTTCTAAGAGAAACACTAAAGTCTAAGACCCTACTTACATATAGATACAGGCAGTGCTGGTGATGTTGGATGTTCTCCAGACAAATGCTCTAATACTCTCATTCTTTCTCTCCTTAAATTGATAACACAGTACCACTGATTCATTTCAGATTACATCATTTCTTTCTGGTTCCCAGGCTAACAGACTCTCAGAGGTTAATAGCCCCTTTGATCTTGCAGCTGGTCAGGAACCAGAGCAATAAAATAAATTATACATGCAAATTCTAGCCATTAACTCTGGCCTCAAAACAATAGGCAGAATTCCTTCATCCAGACATATCGGCTCTGCATTTTGACATCAAAGAATTGACTTGTCAGCTTTGTTACAGCAGAGTGCACTGTTGTTACATTTTTGTATTTCCACATTTAACAACATTTTTTCCCATTTAAGAGAACAAGCCTGTGGCTTATATTAATATTTACAAATGACAGAATTATCTACACAATTCTATCTGACTAGGCTGGCAGCTTTCACCTATCTTCACACATCTCCCTCCCTGAGGAACTGAAGCTAGTTTTTCAAATGACCCTTGAGAAACGTTGCTTGAAAGGGTTGGGTCTATCTGAGAATACCTTACCCCATTCCCTGTCTTGACAGCCCATCTGCATTGGCATTGTTAATCCCACTGTGGTGTTGCACTGACATATCATATGCTTGCAGTCCTAGGCTCCATCTTAGTAACTTGGCATTTTGCTGGCTGTCTCTGTGTAACCATGTTAGGGGGTTGTGATCTGTCACTACAGTGAATTTTCTTCCATACAGATAAGGCTGAAGTTTCTGCAGTGCCCACACTATGGCTAGACATTCCTTTTCTACAGCTGCATAGCATGTCTCCCTGGGTTGGAGCCTACGACTAAGATAAACCACTGGGTGATCTTCTCCCTCTGAAGAAATCTGGCTAAGTATAGGCCCCACCCCATGGTTCAAATCATCCACTTGCACAACAAATTATTTGCTGTATTCTAGACTGGCTAACACAGGGGGTCCTCCCAAAGCTTCCTTAAGCTCTTGGAATGCCTGCTCACAGGCTGTGGTCCACACTACCTTATCTGGCCTGTTCTTCCTTGTCAGGTTTGTGAGGGGAGCAGCTATGGTACTATAACTGGGGACAAACTTTCTGTAGTACCTTGCTGTCCCTAAGAATGCCCTCACCTGCTTTTTGGTAACAGGTGCAGGCCATGCCTGAATGACTTCTACTTTGGCAGGTTCTGGCCTGATCTTACCACTCCCTACTCTATGTTCCAGGTAGGAGACCTCTGCCATACCCACCTGACATCTGCTTGGCTTAATGGTCAGCCATGCCCTCTGTAGTCTGCCCAGCACCTCCCTGACATGTTGAAGGTGCTCTTGCCAGGAATGGCTGTAGATGGCAATACCATTTACGTAAGCAAGGGTACACCCTGCTGCTCCTGCTAGGATATAATCTACCAGCTTCTGGAAAGTTGCTGGGGTATTTTTCATCCCAAAGGGCATCTTTGTGAACTCATACAAGCCAAAAGGAGTCACAACGGCTGAACTCTCTCTAGCACTGAGAGTCAAGGGACCCTGCCAGTAACCCTTGGTAAGATCAATGGTTGTAAGATACTTAGCCCCACCCTGCTGCTCTAGGGCCCCATCTGTCCAAGGCATGGGGTAAGCTTCTGACTCTGTGTGACTATTTAATTTCCTGTAGTCCAGACAGAACCTGGTGCTGTCATCCTTCTTTGGCACCAGCTCCATTGGGGAGGCCCAAGGACTGTCGGACTCTTGAATCACCCCTAGTTCCAACATCTCCTGTATCTCCTCCCTCAGAATCTCTTTGACTTTCTCAAGCACCCTATAAGGTGCCTGCCTAATAGGCCTTTGGGGTCCTGTATCCACCTGGTGCTGCACCAGGTGGGTGCACCCTGGTTTCCTAGTGAACATGTCCCCAAACTCCTGTAACACTGCTCAGATTTCTCGAAATTGTGTAGGAGATAACTGCTGGGACATTGCTACCCCTTCCACTGAGGTGTCAGTCCGAGCCTCACTGAGGAGATCAATCACTGAATCTCCCTCAGACTCCTGCAATCCACTCCAAATGCTCAGCACAAGGGCCTCCCTATCATGGTAAGGTTTCATCATGTTAACATGATACAAGTTGTGCCCCTGCCTCCTGCCTAGCCATTCCACCATGTAGTTAATATCACTTACCTTTCTTACCACCTTGTAGGGTCCCTTCCAACCTGCTTGTTGTGTCTGACAGGAATGAGAATGATTACCTGCTACCCCACAGCATACTCTGTAGCTCAAGCATTCCTGTCATACCAGAACTTTTTCTGTTGTTGGGCATCTGCCAGGTTCTTCTGGGCCAAGCCCATGAGTTTCCTAAGCCTTGTACTGAGGTTAAGGACATATGCCACAACAGGCTCCTTGTGAGGTTCACACTCACCTTCCACTCATCACAAATTAAATCTAGACGTCCCCTCACCCTATGCCTATACAATTTAAAGGGTGATATGGGTGGTCTTCAGGTGCTTCACCCCACAGTACTTCCACAAACAAGCCAGCAGGTCTGACATGAAATTGGCACCTCTGTCAGTCAGTATTCTTTTGGGAAATCTACCCTGCTGAAAATCTCTAACAAAGCATTTGCCACCTTTTCTGCCTCAATGGAGGACAGAGCCACTGCCTCAGAGTATTGTGTAGCATAATCCACTACCACTAGGATATATTTTTTCCCTGTGGAACTTGGAGTACTCAGAGGCCCCACAATATCCATAGCAACCTTCTGAAATGGCCCCTCAATCACAGGCAAAGGCATCAAAGGAGCTCTCACCTTGTCTCCTGCCTTGCCTACATTTTGGCACTGCTCACAGGTCCTGCAGTATGCTGTTACATCTCTAGAAATTCCAGGCTAATAGAAGTTCTGCATAATACATCTCTTTGTACATTTTATGCCCATATGACCTGCAAAGGGAATATCATGGGCTGTGGCTAGAAGCGCCAGATGTTAGGCTCTAGACACTACCAACTGTTGTACCCTCTCACCTTCTAGCCCTCCATCAAGGGTCCACTCTCTATACAGTAACCCCTTGTCCCAGTATGCAGATTCCACCTTCCCTTGAGAATCAGGTGCCTCACTAGCTACTTGCCTCATGCCTTGCAATGTAGGGTCTGAGAGCTGAGCCTGTCTCAACTCTCTCTTTGTAACCCTTCCCAGCTCCACTTCCACAGGAAGTCTGGCATCCTCTGACAGTGGCGGCTCACTGTTAGTCTGTGTACTACTACTCACCTCTACCCTTGCAGTCCCTCTGTCTAAGGGAACATCAGTACCCACAAGCAGCTGTGGCTCACCTTCAGTTTCACTGCTATAGAGTAGCTCCCTCCCTGAAGCAACCACCTCACCAGTCCTGCCTGCAAGTATGCAGTCTATCCAGGTCTCCCCCAGGCTACCAGACCCACATGCTTGTCTCCTAGCCTGACTGTATGTAACTGCATAAGCACATGGTACTGCCTCATCCAAATCTTTCCCTATCAGGACATCTGCAGAATGGTAGTTCGGTACCCTGGTTGCCCAAGACAACCTACTATTAACATTTTGTCTTCCCCACTTACTGGCTCTCTCAACTTTTGTTCCCCACCTTGCCTCTGTGGATATATGTATGCCTCATGGCCCAACTGGTTGCATTCA
>NC_056728.1:1622304104-1622334104 GCF_019279795.1 Protopterus annectens | reverse complement strand
ACTTTAAAATCTACAATTATTCTTCATTTGATATGGACACTAAAGTGGTGGACTTTTTAGCTAAAGGTATGACTTTTGTACCATTTAAAAGAGCTAATATAGCTAATGTCCTTACTGAACTAAAACAATACACTAGGAAACTTAATTTTAGTATGTTTAATGAACTGACTCCTGTTTTGTCCACTCTAAGGGCATCTAGTACTTTCAACTCCCTCCACATATGGTGATACAACTCTATGAGAAACTTTGTTAAATAGATTTAAGAAATAATCTGGGTAATTGCGATATTATTTGTAAAGAAAATATCACCAAGGAAGAGAATCAGCTCTTGCAAAGTTTAAGGATTAAAGGTATAAGAGTAAAGAAACCAGATAAGGGGGGTGATTTAGTAATTATGAAAAACACTGACTACAATACTAGAATGCAAGGTATTTTTATGCCAGGATACATATGAGCCTGTATCCATTAATGAACTTAATGGGATGGCTTACAATAGAATCTGAATACAACTTAATGACTTGTTTATAGAGGATACAATTACTATAGAATACTTTAATTATCTTAACATGTTAAATCCTACAATACCTACCATCTTCAGAGTCCCTAAGTTACATAAGCAACTTGATAATCCTCTTCTACGTCCAGTAGTGGGTGCAAGAGGATCCATTACACATGCATAAAACAATTTTGGATGAGAAATTAAAGGGACTTTAAGGATGAGGTACAGGTGTGTAAGGATTCCTGGGATTTTCCCAGTAAGATAAATCAGAGTTCCATGAAACAGATATCCTTATTACAGTGGATGTTAAGGACCCTGTCATTCCCCATGACATAGACATGGAATGGTTTAGAGAATTTTTAGAAAAAAAGCAGGTAGAAAATCAAAAAGTAACTTTGTATGAGCAACTGCTTGAAAGGGTACTAAAATATATGAAGGGCACTGCCATGATACAATGGGAAGCTAAGTTTCTTTTTGATGGAGAGTTTAAAGACCTCTACCAACTATATTTATGATATGTGGATGACCTCTTTTTTTATGGAAAGATGGCAAGGAAAGAGTTCAACCATTTATAGAGTACATTAACAGCAGTTCAGTTTTTTAAGTTTATACTACAAATAAACAAAGACAGTATTGCCTATCTTGACATGTTATTGGAAAGAGACTTAATACAGAGAGCATATCATTCACAAATGTATAGGAAGGCCACCTTTTCTAACACATATTTATACTACACTAGTGCACACCATTTACCACAAAATAGAGCAGTGGTAAAGGGTCAATGAGTCTCTGGATAAGTCCTCAACTCTGATCTCCTGTCCTAATTAAATTACAAGGCTGGGAAATAATTTCATCCAGCAGATTAATAGTAACAGTTGTTGTTGCTGTACTAATGTAATGTACAGTACGTTCGGCAGCACCAGTTGGCATTTGCAACTAAAATGGAACTTAGTGCATGGTAGCAAGTGTCTCCAGTTTTCAAAATGGCAGTAAAACTAGAAAAAACAATGACATGCATCATCCTCAGCAAATGAAATTATCACAGATGTACGCATTCTGCATCATCTCGTTGGTTGACACTGCAAAACAGACTTCTGGAGCACAATTTTACTTTTGATTTACTGTTTTTCTTGTTAATAGGATCAAGTAGGGTGCATTTGCAATGGTTCTTTAAAGTAAGGTGTAGGCCTCCCTCACACTGTGGTGGTTCTGTCACAAATAAAGGGTACCAGTGGTACACAGGATGCCATCTTTAATCATAGATGTAATATTTAAAGAACAGAAAAAATTAGCAATAACTGAGAGAATAGCTTATACTAAAGCCAGGTGGGATCTTCAGAGACCAGAGATTATCTGTATTTTCCAAAAAGGCTAAGCAATATATAGGTAAAGGACACAGGCCTACAAAATGGCTGTAATTTCTCATGTAAGAATTTCCATGATAGAGTTGTAAGGATGCCGTTGCATCATGTAGTCTAATGAAGTTGAACGAGGCTTTCTAAATGACATATAAAGATTTACAAACACTGCATGCCCCTTCCCCTTTTGAAGTCCAAGTCAAGACAACCTTACTTAGTTTATCACTTCTTTGCTACATTCATGTGTTCAGTCAAATAATGCTAGTTACTGCACTATGCAGGTCAATAATGGACCCATGCATTTTGGAAGAGCAGTCAAATGCAGTGCAAAACTTTAAATTCTGTTTTGCCTATCACCAAATGGCAGTTTCCCTACAATTATCTTTCTAGAAGCTCATGTAATAATTTCTGTAATAAAATTTAAAAAAATGATTTAGAAAGCTGAGTTTTTGGAAAATTACTGAAAATATCATAAGCTGCTCTTAACTTGAATTGCAAATGTAAAAGGATGTATATGATATTAAAGCATGAGGGAGATGGCCACAGCATAGGGTCACACACAGAAGGAAAGTGAAAGCACTTATCATATCATGTTTTTCCCAGAAAAGATTTGTTCGTTAGACTGCAGATTGTTCTCTTAGTGTTGTGGTATATGTAGGTCTTATTAGAATTAGTCATAATGTAGTGCACATTTGTAGACCAGTGCAACTGGGAGGGTAGCCTAATAATTAAGGTGTTTGCCTTACAAACACAAGGTGCAGGGTTTGAGTCTCACAAGGGATAATTGACTAGGCTTAAAATGTCTCACAAGGGCAGTTAGCTTAGTACTAATTTATGAACCTACTAATCTGCCTATAGGTTCATAGGTTGGTACTAGGCTATCGGCCCTAGGGCGTATACATACCTAGCCATAACAATTCCCTGGCAATTTCTTCCCACACTATTTACTTTCCTATGAACCTAAAAGAAGTTCATTTGCTTTAATATACTATATGATTGGATGGGAAATAGGAAATTCACCCCAGGGATCACTTCTGTGGCTCTGCTCGACAGGGGCACAGCAAAATAATTTTCTTGGGTAGCGAAAGCCAGGGTACCTTTTTGGCTAGGTTTATATAGGCCCTAGGGTTAATAGCCTAGTACCTACCTATGAGCCTATAATGTTGATTCCACACGAAAATTAAAAAAACTAGTATATTCAATAATGGGCATAATGGCTGATCAAAAAATATTTACACTATATCTGCAAGCAAACAATATGTTACTCAAACCACCAGTGGTGAAAACGCTTAATGGTAGCAAGAGCAGAGTCCTTGATGATGGCTGAAAAGCATAATGATGCACAATAAATTCATAATTCAGTCTGTGAAATACTCTAGAGTAACTCCCAGTGAGGGCTAAGTTAATACTTTATGAGCTCACTGTACAGTAACATTGGCTTTAGCATCTCTATGCCATTTTGTATTCACTTTTCTTCTTGTGTTTGAAAAAGTTATAAATTGAAAAATGTGGGGCATCTGTCCCAATGTCTTTTCTTGTTTCTAGTCTCATTGAATGGACTCCTAGTCTCAGTGAATGGTCTCCCCTTATCAACATTTATTGGGCTAATGACCCTTGCATCTTGGAGTTTTATCGTTTTCATCCTCAATATACAGTCTTGAAAATCCATGCTGAATTTGTGATTCATCCAAATGCCGTGGTTTTAGTCAACTGCAGACATACCTTTAATATACATACCATACAGGCATATACACATAAAATAGATTGAAATATTAAAGCAACCAATAAAAGAAACTAAAATGAGCCTTTTTTGTGGGTTATTTTGCAGGTAGGCTCTACTACAAGAGCTTGTATGCTAGTAGCTCAAGGCACATTTGCTTACTGTCACATGCTCTGAATGACAAATGGTTGAACTCCCACTTGCCCAATCCTGGTTAATTGCTTAGCCCTCCCACCACCTGACCCCACTGAACTGCACAGGCCTACAAGAGTTCTACTTCTAATCCTAACCAGAGTGCTCTCCTACTGCTTCCTAACACTGACATTACCGATTGCTTCCTAAACATAAAACTCCATGCTCCTTGCCTAAACCTAAAGTCCCTGATTGTTCTCTAACCTTAAAACTACATTCATCTCCCTAACTCTAATTGTTCCACACTCTCAAAACCTAAAACTCCCCTCCTGTTCCCTAAACCTAAAGTCCCCAAATTGCTCCTTAGCTTTAAACCCCCTCTCCCTAAAACTAAATCCTACTCCTGATCACTGCCTGAAACCCTAAGTTGCATTCTCACACCCTGGCAACCTCTCCTACCACCTCTCTATGTCTGCCTTGCTTATTTTGCATGAACATAGCTACGTGTTCATGGGAGGTGTAGCAGCTCCTCTGTCTCTGCATGGCAGCCACAGTTCACCCAGACATGCAGCTGAGTTTGAGCACTGAACTGGGAGACAGCAAAGAGGCTAGAGTAGATGACTTGCCAGGAGTTTGCAGTTGATTGAAAGATTGTTAAATAAAAAATCAGAATTCAATACACAGGAGGTTCAGATTCAAAAGTTTACTAGTGTACACCAGGAGGCAAAAAACCATACAAGTACAGAATTTTGTCTGACATGATGCAGGAAGTACAGAATATTTTATAGTGTTTGCATTCAAGTTATGCCCACCTTACTGACGTGGTTAGTCACAAGGCATCTACATCACTTTTACTAACAGTATTCTATTCATCTAATAATGCTGATGCAGTACATTTAAAAAAAATTTTCCTTTAGATACAATACGGCCTTGCTATCCAGCTGGCCAGTCATAATGTCTTTCTGTAAAGTTACTTATTAAAGGTCTCATATCAGTTTGAATACAATAGCAGATTCAGACTTTAAATTCACCTCTTTGTTCACTGTTTCACTTTCTCACCAGCTGTGTTCTTATCTTACAGGGACAAATTACTACATCAGGAAAGGAAGATCCAAGGACAAGTTATCTTATCAGGAAGAAGAGGAAGATTTACACATTTTAATTTCCTGACCCAGCAGATAATCACTTATGAAAAGCATAACATTAAGCTTGCTGAGCTGGCAGCTGCCAGGGTCAGGGGTCAAAGCACACTGCAGTTTCAGAAGCTACTTGCATTTACACATGAATATCCCTTCTGTTATATGATTAATAGAATAAAATGCATTATAAACTACCTTGCTTTTAAACTAGCATTTCACATATATTTAAATACATATTTTTCTAACATTTTCCCCCTATTACTACTTTTTATTCTATTTTGAAGTATGCATAGTGTCATTTAATCTCCTAGCCTTTCCCACTCAGGATTTTCAGCTAGGTGAGTTATTTAATCTATACTTCAGAAAAAGCGTCATCTGAAATCAATCTTTCAATTTCAATATCTTGGTAGAAAGTTTCAGTAACAGATACATCAACAAAATCTTTGATTAATCTTTTCATGCAGGGAATTCCACAGCAAACACATGCTCCTATTAGGAGTATACCCACACAAATAGCAATTAGAATGTTTATTAGGATGGAACCCCACCCCCCAAACAGATTCTGGAAGAAGTCCATCAGTGGGTTTGGGTCTGGTTCAGTCATGGCTGATACTTGCTGAATTACCTCTAGGTGATTATTTATCTCATGGCGATTGTCAGGGATGAAAGCACAGCATTCTTCTTTGATAAGCGCCACATACCACCTCTCGCCGCTAGGGTGAAGTCAAGAGCCATCCGATTTTGTAGCACAACAGTTCTCATTGCATTCAGTTCATCAGTCACCAATTCTAGGGTGGAAAAAGTTGCATTACTCATTACTTCGAGAAGTTTTGACAACTTCCTCAGCTCCCAGATCGATTTGACTGCTCCATAGGCTGGTAGTATTCCTGCCCAGGATATAACACTGTCACCCAAGTCCATATAAGTCAATTCACTTTTGTCTTTTACTGAATTATGGTCTTTCCAACCAGCTTTGATCTTCCCAACTGGATTCACAGGTTTCTTAACTGGACCTTCAGATTTTCGAGCTGTTTCCCTTACGTTTCGTATCTTACCCAAAGGTAATTCTGCAGTATGTCTTATTGCTGGAACCAGATAACCCAAAAAACAACTGCCGGACCAATTCTCAGGTAACCATTTATATGCCTTTTTCCCACAAATAAAATAACAGTTTTCTACTTTAGTACTAATACGCATCAGCCCTGCATGAAACATTTTCTGATCCATAACTGACAATTGTTTAAACAAAACAGGGTTTTGTCGTACTTCATTCAATGTTGTTTTCATTGTGCTCAAATATGAATCATAGTTAGTATTACAAACAGTACCTCCACTTTTAACTTCAATGTAACACTTGTAGGATATCGTAATATTACAATTACTCCATCCTACTTGGAGGGTATCGTTTTTAAAAAAGCACACAATTCCCTTTTGTGTAACAGGTAAAAATAATGCTATTTTGTCTTGTGATCTCACAGTTCCTGTGTCGAAAAGTAAATTCTCCCAAGTCTCATTTATCCCCAAAGGGACAGCGGACATTATCAGTCCTCCATATGCTGTTGGTATAGCTGTACAAACCCAGCAATTTGAAATGTTCATAGTCTCTGCATACACACGTTTCATGGCCAGGTATGTGTTAAAATTTGGATGCCAGTCTATAGACGCCTTCCCACTTTCACTTGTGTGGTTGTGTGTAGGATGAACCACAGCAAGAGAAAAATTGTCACAATTACAGTTAATAAATGTACACACAACAAAATGATTATGCAGCATCTCTGGGGTTGATCTAAACTTCTATTCGCTTTGCTTTTGGCCATCTCGGTCTGGTTGTGTATCAGTCTCAAAGTTTTTATCAAGTTGAAAGTTCTTTACCGGTTTACAATGCGCCAAATGAACCCAGGACGTCCTCTCAGCTACTCTGACTGCAGTAGGCGTTGCCAACAGAACCTGGTATGGACCTTCCCACTTTGGACTCGCCCAGTTTTTCCTTTTCGTCACTTTCAGCCAGACCCACGACCCTGGGGCCAAGACTGCTTCCACCGGTCTGGTCTGTTCCTTATCTGAAAAAGAGTTAAACTGCAAAACAGATTTATTCCTTAACAATTTTTCATATATTCTGCTAACGAACTGTCAGCCTCCTGCTCTGCAGGCATGAGAGCTTTCCACTGAGGCACATAATATGCTCTCCCAAAAACCATTTCAAAGGGAGTCAAACCCTTTACATTTGGAACCGTTCTCATACCCAGCAGTGCTAAAGGCAGACAGTATATCCAATTCTTTTGGGTCTCCTCTACTAGCTTCCTAAGCTTACTTTTTAGGATACCATTGTACCTTTCCACCAGTCCTGCTGACTGTGGGTGGTAGGCACAATGGTTCTTTAAGGAGATACCAAAAAATCTCCCAAGCTGGTGAATCGTCTGATTCACAAAATGTGTGCCATTATCACTATAAATCCTCTCCAGAATGCCAAATCTAGCGATTACGTCTTTTATCAGGGCTTTTGCCACTGTTGCTGCATCTGGGTTTTTGGTTGGAAAAGCTTCTACCCATTTAGAAAACATGTCTACAATAACTAAACAAAACTTCTTCCCTTCACATTTATTCAATTCTATGAAATCTATACAAATAGTATGGAACGGGTATGGTGGTATAGGAAAACTTCCTTGCTTGGTTTTAAATGCTCCTTGTGCATGGTGCTTGTTACAAGTATGACAAGCTGCACAAAATTTTTTTGTGTAGCTTATGTATCCATATGTTTGGAATATTAGATTTACTAACTGTACCATCCCCCCTGTTGAGACATGGCACTGCCCATTGCTCAACAAAGCTGCATATCTAAATAAATTAGACGGCAATATCGGTTTTCTTTCTTTGGAAATGTACAGTCCATTCTCAAAAATTGCACCTCGTTTTACCCATTTTTGTTTTTCTGCTTTTGTAGTAAGCATCTGCATTGTTTTTAACATGTCTAAATCTAAAATCTCAGAGGGTTGTAATTCCTCATTTAAAAGTAAAGTTTCTGAGTCTGATGCTGCTTGCTTTGCAGCTGCATCAGCTCGTGCATTACCTTTTGAAATCGTATCCTGTTGTTTTGTATGAGCTACACATTTACAAATAGCTACTTTGGTAGGTAACTGAATAGATTCTTATAGCTCCAAAATAAACTGCGCATGATTAATAGGTTTTCCACTGGATGTAATCATTCCTCTATTTTTCCATTGTTGTGCAAATACATGTACTGTATAAAAAGCATACTGACTGTCAGTATATATGTTTACACACTTGTTTTTTGCTAAAGTACATGCTCTCGTCAAAGCTATCAACTCTGCTGCTTGTGCAGATAAGTTGTGTGGTAAGGATTGAGCTTCTAAAATTTCAGTGTCTGTAACTACTGCATATCCCACCAGATTCTTCCCTGTAGGACCCCTTCTGCATGAGCCGTCCACGTAATATGTCACCTCAGCATTATCCAAGGGCATATCTGTAAGATCTTGTCAAGGAAAAGCTAACTGTTCAATTTCCTGCAGGCAGCTGTGTGGTGCGCCCTCTGCAGGAGTTGGAAGTAATGTTGATGGATTCAATGTCGTACATCATTCAATTGTCATATGAGGTTGGCTCAGCAGTATAGTCATACATGAAAGATGTCTAGCAGGAGAAAGGTATGCCATTTTCTCTTGTAGTAAAATTATTGCAACTGCATGAGGCACTCTCAATGTGAGAGGGTGAAATAACACCACTGAGGCCGAAGCCTGTACTGCCATTGCGGCTGCAACTACTGCTTGTACACAGTGAGGCAAAAATCGCGCCACTGGGTCTAACTGTGATGAATAGTAAGCTATGGGGCGTTGCTTGTCCCCATGATGTTGAGTCAATACTGATGTCATGTACCCTTGCTTACAATCTACGGTCTGAAAAAAACATTTGTGATAATTTGGAAGTTCTAAAACTAATGAAGAAGCTATCAACTGCTTCAACCTGCAGAAAGCCGTTTCTGCTTCTGTTGTCCATTGTAAAATATCTTGTGCTGCCATTGGTGTCTTATATATTAAATCAGTCAGTGGAGCAGATTCTAAAGCATAATTTGGTATCCAGCTCCGACAAAAATTAGTTGTACCTAAGAAAGACATCATTTCTTTCTTGGTTGTTGGTTTGGGTGCTTGCAAAATTGCTGTTTTTCTTTCCTCATCTAGTATTCTACCTTCATTGGATATTACATATCCCAAGTATCTAACTTGTTTTCTCCAAAGTTGTAACTTACTTTTGTTTACTTTGTGTCCTTGTATTGCTAAAAATTTCAATAATGCTACAGTATCCTCCCTGCACTGCTGCTGGGTGGGGGCTGCTAGCAAGATGTCATCTACATAAAGTAGAATTTGACTACCTCCCAGTGGGGTAAACCCTGCCAGGTTGCTAGCCATTTCTTGTGCAAATATTGCTGGGCTCTCACAATATCCCTGTGGTAGTCGAGTATATGTATACCTTTTACCCTGAAATGTAAATGCAAACCAATATTGACTATCAGAATGTATAGGTATTGAAAAGAAAGCATTGCTAATATCTACCACAGAGAAATACTTCTGTTGCGGTTCTAAATCATTTAACAAGGTATGTGGGTCTGGCACCGTAGGTGCTCTAGGTATTACTGCATTATTTACAGCTTGTAAATCTTGTACCATCCGCCATTCCCCGTTTGCTTTTTTAACAGGAAATAGGGGTGTATTACATGGTGAATCAGGAGATTCTACCAGTACTCCTTCTTTGAGTAATGTTGCTATTATAGGCTTAATTCCTATTTCTGTGTCCTTTCTCAAAGGGTATTGTCTTTTCTGTGGTCTAAAAGCTGACTTTAGGGTAATTGTAACTGGTCCTGCTGTTCGAATAAGTCCTACATCTGACTTGTCTGTTGACCACAGAGTTGTTGGAATTTCACACAAGGCCTTTTCTTCTTCTTCTAATAAAAATGCTAATCAGCTGTCCTCGCTAGATTGCAAGTGTACAGCTGGATGTGTCTGTGTCAACCAATTCAGTTTTTGTTTTTGTATCCCTTGTCCTAACAGTTCTAAATCAGTCTGCTTCTCCCATCTTGTTACTTTTTCTCCTAAGTCTGCCCATTTAACACTTTTGTTCTTTGTCAGGCTGACATGTGGCAACCGATTTGATCTATACAATGCAAGGAATTCCTGAGGTAATGAACAGCTAACTACACTGTTCCCCTGTATCCCAGTACAAAGTACGCAAAACCAATCTAGTTGCACGATTTCTAAACAGTTCTTGCTCATACTCTCTATCAGGTCCTGGTGTAGTACAGTAGTATAGAGTACAGTGTAACAAATGCTGTTGATCAGTGTCAAGGGAGGGGGCTTTACTGATGGCTACGTTCATCAGTTCCTCGGTCACTGCCCCTGGACCAGTCGTGACTAGGTCCTGGCTGTACCAATAAAAGGTTTCACCCTCCGATCGCACTACAAAGGTATCCATTTGTCTCTGTGCCTCCATACCTTGTACAGTTGGAACTACTGCTATGCCAAATATCTGCATAAGGTCCCTGCCCAATAGGTTTACTGGACACTTTGCAGAAACAACTACTTTACTTCTCTGGGTCATACCTGAAACAGGGTCAGTTATTGCTATATCATGGGAGAGTGGCTCCCTGTATAGCTGTCCGTTTGCTGCTTTTACTAATATATAATCAGGTGATTCAGAATTTTCTGGTAACTTGGAGGGGTGTATCAAAGTCCGTGATGCTCCTGAGTCACACAGGAATTTGACTTCCCTTCTCTCCACCAGAAGTGTCACTTCTGGTTTTGTATCTGCTAGGTAGAGCTCCAGGCTCAACAATGCTAAATCTAAAATTTCATTTCCATTTTTGTCTAAGTCAATTTGTACTTCCTCTACTCCTTCTACTACATTGGCATTTGTCTTTTCTATTCTAGCTGTTACTGGTGATTCCTGACTTTCATATGATGTATCCTCACTATCATAGTCAGTCCTCATCCCCTTTATCTTCCGTCGTTGCTTTCTTATTTTGTTTACAGTCCCTAGCTAGATGCCCTTTCTTTCCGCACTTGAAGCATTCACCTCTCTTTTTCCTCTCTTCAAAATCTTTGGATCGTTTATCAGACTGCTTGTTTCCCTGGGCATTCTTCTTGCCCTTTTTACCTGACTGCAATACAAATACTTCAGCTCCGTCCTCAGCAGTGAAGACTTGCGCCTTCTTTTTCTTTTTACTATTAAAATGTCTCTCAGCATGTCTAGCGTATTCGAGTAAGGCTTGTAGCCTCCCTGTTCGATGATCTATCATATGCTTTGTAATGAAGCTACTAATAGGTGCAATGCAACCTTTCAAAAATGCATTTTTTAATTGTTGTTCATACGGGGAATCAGTTGTTTGGTTCTCAGGAACCGACATACCGCTATGATTATTAAAGCATTCTAATAATCTAGCATAATATCCATCTATTGTCTCATTTTCCTGTTGTATGCATTGATTAATGCAAGTCCAGTCTGCTCTAGGTTTCCATTTCTCAGAGATTCTGTCTGTCAGACCTTTCACTCTGTTGTCTAACTCTGCGTCACTACGTGGGAGTGGTCTAAGTTCTGCATTACGAGGATTCCAGGTGCCACAAATCATGTGCCAATCTGGACCTATAATTTGTCTTACTACTTTTTCTACTTCTTCCCCATTCAAGTGGTAACTTAACCTCATGCCTTGTAAATCTTCTAAAAATTTCGTAAAATTAACTTTCGGATGGGGGATTCCCTCAGTAGCCTTCCGGATATCTTCCGGTGTCCATGGTCTATATACTAAGAGTGTTGGATCCTGCCCTTCCTGTCCTGCCTGAGGATTTGGAACTTCTATAAGTGGGCATAGTTCTTCCTCACTCTCATCCTGTAGATTTCTCTCTATCTGGTATAATTCTGTGTCCCTATGTGTTTTACGTGTTCGGGACCTAGTCTCAATAGGATCTCTAACAAATGGTTGTGGTCTTACTGAAACTTCAGGATAACGCGGAGGCGGACCAGCCTGTCCACTCGCTTCATATCCTGAAAAGGGTAAGGGAGGGGGCAAGGGAGGAGGAGGTGCTGTAGCTATTACCAAGTTATTATCCTCTTTGTCTAAAAATAATGTTTTTGAATTTTTAAGCTTCTGTTCCCTACGATTTGCTTCCTCAATCCACCTGTGTGCTTGAGGTATGCCTAGTTGGCGTTGCTTTTTTGCCTGACCTCCTGCATCAGATTTAAGTTGTTTAAGGAGTTTAACTAGTGTAAGTTTATCTAGTTTACCATCAAATTCATATTTGTTAACCCATTTCGTATAATACCTAACATTATCAGCACGCTGTAATTGCATGTATTTTGCGTCTTGTTAGGCGGATCTCGCGAGGTTTTAGTGCACTGATTACCCATGTCAAAGAAAATGTTACGTAACCCTTTTTTATCACGTGATGTCAATTTCTTAGTTCCTGTTTACAGTTTATCTAGAATAACTGTCTACCTTATTCTGTTACCCTGATCTATGACAAAATATACAGTACTTCCTTTTGTCCCTGATCTGCAAAACAAATCTTGACAATAATATACTGAAACATAGTCCCTGATCTAAAACAGAAAAAAGGGCAAATTCTTCCTACCTGAGCCTCCTGGTCTTGAAAATGGTCAAATTCCGCTCTTTGGCCACAGATCAGAAAGTGGCCAGTTACACACGACAATTCAATCGGAGGTCTTTTCACTCAAGAAGAACCATTTTGGTAACTTCTCCTGCGCAGTATTCGACCACCGATACACTCTGATCTGCAGCTTACCAAGGGAATTCCGGCTCGAAGGACCAAACTGTTAAATAAAAAATCAGAATTCAATACACAGGAGGTTCAGATTCAAAAGTTTACTAGTGTACACCAGGAGGCAAAAAACCATACAAGTACAGAATTTTGTCTGACATGATGCAGGAAGTACAGAATATTTTATAGTGTTTGCATTCAAGTTATGCCCACCTTACTGACGTGGTTAGTCACAAGGCATCTACATCACTTTTACTAACGGTATTCTATTCATCTAATAATGCTGATGCAGTACATTTTAAAAAACTTTTCCTTTAGATACAATACGGCCTTGCTATCCAGCTGGCCAGTCATAATGTCTTTCTGTAAAGTTACTTCTTAAAGGTCTCATATCAGTTCGAATACAATAGCAGATTCAGACTTTAAATTCATCTCTTTGTTCACTGTTTCACTTTCTCACCAGCTGTGTTCTTATCTTACAGGGACAAATTGCTACATCAGGAAAGGAAGATCCAAGGACAAGTTATCTTATCAGGAAGAAGCGGAAGATTTACAAATTTTAATTTCCTGACCCAGCAGATAATCACTTATGAAAAGCATAACATTAAGCTTGCTGAGCTGGCAGCTGCCAGGGTCAGGGTTCAAAGCACACTGCAGTTTCAGAAGCTACTTGCATTTACACATGAATTTATCCCTTCTGTTATATGATTAATAGAATAAAATGCATTATAAACTACCTTGCTTTTAAACTAGCATTTCACATATATTTAAATACATATTTTTCTAACAAAGATCTAGAAGAGTTTTTGGTTCCTTTGATTCAAAGTTTGGAGATTGTTGTAATAAGATTTCTTGTCACATTTACCCCTTTGCTTTTTGATGTTTCTGAAGTATTTCTATTTTTATAGGTTAGAATCTGTCTCATTTTCTTTCTCCAGGAATCCCATGCTATATCTCTCTGATTTAGAAGTCATATGGTTTGTCTGGAGAGACATAGTGCTGTATTTGCTTTGATTCCTTTGGTTCTTATAGGGACATGTGCATTTATAATATTGAAAAAAGTGCTATTGAATAGGGAGACGGTGCTGTCTAGCTGAAGGGTTAGAAATTAGTTCCAGTTTATTAATTTTAATTTTGAGATGAAGGCAAATTTTTGGAAGGAGGATAGATTGCGAGCATGGCTGTAGGGGTGGAGTTTATGGATATTGTGGTGGTCCCTTATAGCACAGTTAGGAAAGTGGTCATTTAGGCTGTCAGGGAGAGAATCAAAGGACATAGTTTTGTTTGGATTGTTAGTGAGGATTCAATCTAAGGTAGATTTCCTCTCAATATGTTTACTGTACCTAGCTAGTTATGTAATAATAGAGGTTAGCCCATATAAGTTTACCACATCATTAAAGGTATTGGCCACATAATAGTAAAACTGAGGCTGCCCCTCATTGCACAGTTGGGGGGGGGCAAACCTTAACATGCATTTGTCAATGTCAAATGTTGACTTGCACTAAAATTATACATCAGCAATAATGGTTAAAGATGCATGTTCAATAAAATACAGTATAAGACAGCTGGCTAATAGAAGTTTAGACAAGTTCAACATAACACCAATCTATATATATCAGTGCATTTCTATATCTATATATATATATATACATATATATATATATATATATATATATATAAATATATATATATATATATATATATATATATATTATATATACATATATATATATATATATATATATTCACTTTATAATCTCGAAATACTGAAATATCGAATTTTGGTATCTCGAGACTATAAAGCCAAAAACTGACAAACCCAAAACCCCAAAACTGCGAAATTTGAAACAGCAAACGTTAAAAAAAACTACACCACACAAACAAACACAAATATACCTATTTCCTGACACTACAACAAACCAAAACAACACACACAAACACAACAAAACAAACACACATATACCCTTCCTATAAGCAGGGGGGGGGGGCAACCACAAAATGAAAGGCATAAAAATAATCATGAGAGTGTATGGAAACCAGGCAGTACAAGACAGGTCAGCTGTCATTTATTATCTACCTCTTTACTATGATATAAAAAATGCCAGTATACTTTGTTCTATTCAATACAGTATTTCACTTAAAATAGAAGGTTGTTTGCACACACACACACACACACACACACACACACACACACACACACACACACACACACACACTCTAATTAGTTGCATCATCTTGCCATGGGCTTCTGTTCCAGTAAATTACACTGCACAAAGGGCAATAATCTGAGCTTTGACATCCACATCAATAATGCCATAAAGACTGTTAATAAAAAAATCGATACCCTCTACAGGATAAAACCCTTCCTTTCCCCCACTGCTAAAACTACAATTGCCCACACACACTTGATCTCTACACTCCTTTATGCCTCTCCCATTTTTACTAATCTCTCCAAGAATAACCTCAACAAATTGGAAATGGCTTATAATAACATAGCACGATTTGCTACAGGCAACCCATTCAGAACCCATCATTGCATTAACCTAAAACAGCTAGGATGGTTAGAACTACAACACCTGATTAAATTTCACCAACTCACCCTTGCCCACAACATCCTTTATAAACCTTCTAATACTCCAAGTTTATCTACCCTAATCACCCCCTATACAAATCTGAAGTCCTTACGCTCATCTCAAAAACTACTAGTCCACACCACTAAACCTAACAACAGAGCTGGGGATTCCCTCTTCTCTAATTCTGTAGGTAAATCCTGGAATCTTCTCCCTTGTGGCCTCTCCTCACTCACCTCATTAGCTGTCTTTAAAAATAGACTTAAACGTCTCCTCAAAACTCACTGGCTATGCCCCTGTTCAAAACCAGACTAGTCATCTACATCTACTAAGTTATCTAACCTATCCAGTGCTTACTAGGCTCTGCTACTTTTTTTCCATCTTATATTTTTCTTATCTACCCCTTTTCTTTTTTTATATCCTCTTCTTACTTTCTCTTCTTAAGTAACTCCTTTGCTACATTACTACTCACCTAACTTCCTTTGTTTAACTATGACCTAACCTGATATGTCTCCATACTTATTTTTTTTCCTCAATAATATATTCTGTTACAAACTCTGTACTGTTAATTACTTAATACCATTGTTGATGAGTTTTATTTCCTTTTTAAAGTTGCTATTTTTATTAGTATATTGATATTTTTTTCTGTTTTGTTTGAACTTGTACTATTGTACTTAGACCATGTCTTGGAGCTTATCTCCCCGGGCCTCTACTGAAAAAGGACATGTATCCAGCTAGACTAGCCCGGTCAACAAATGTAAAATAAAAAAAATAAAAATTTACAGGCAGCCACGGTGATACAGCGGTTAGCGTTGCCACCTCATAGCAAGAGGTTCTCTGGTTCGATTCTCAGCTGGGGTGCCTTCTATGCGGAGTCTGCGTGTCCTCCCTGTGGTCATGTGGGTTTCCTCTGGATGCTCCAGTTTCCTCCCAAAGACATGCTGGTGGACTGGACACTCCAAATTGGCCCTAGGTGTGTGTGTGTGTGTGTGTGTGTGTGTGTGTGTGTGTGTGTGTGTGTGTGTGTGTGTGTGTGTGTGTGTGTGTGTGTGTGTGTGTGCCTCCTGTGGAAGGTTGGGTGCTGGGCTGGCACCTCAGCACCGTAAAACTCCACTGCCAATCATGAGCGGACAGGTGATCTGCTGTGGCGCCCCTAACCAGAAAAAAGCCAGAAGAAGAAGAAGAAGAAGAATCAGTCAGAGTGACTCTATAACTGAGTGAGAATTAAGATTACATGCTAGCACTTGACATTCCACAAATTGCAAGGAATTCTATTAAAATTATGAAAACATAAAAATAAAATATTTGTATGACTAGAGTGTTACACAGCTTGGTGCAAAATGCAAGTATTTGAATCATGTCAATTTAAATACAGTGTCCAAATACAGCAAGGAAAGCAAAAGGAAAGCAAGTTCTTGTGAAGAAACAAATATTTGTATTTTCTTTGAGTGATGTTGAAATCAAGCGTAATTATAAGTAAGATGGGATGAGGGAGCACAACTACCTACTTAGAAGATGCAGACAAACTGCCCTCTAAATAAAGTGCTTGTTTCAGTCACATTCTTGATCAAGATTCTTGATCTTGTGATTGTTAATGGGGAAATGTTTGTTGTCTCTATCCAGAACCTTGATTATAATTTTCTTACCACACTGTTATCCTGAAGGGAATTCAACTGCAGGATTTGTACAAAGTCAAGATCAATTAGGTCAGTTTTGCTTAACAAATGTTATTACCAAATGATATCATATTTCCCAACATACATCTAATCCATAGTCTTTCAGATAAAATGCAAACCATGCATTTAACATAATACAATAACTTCAAGCAACTCAGTAACTGTTAAAGATATAGAAAAACATAATTGTATGCTAATGATCATAGTCTGGTCTAACTCTTCCCAGCCTCTATCCAGAAATTCATAGAGGATTCATAAATATCATAAGAGGCTATTGTGATCACTAATTTTCCTATTCAGGCACATGGAATGCACACACACATTACGATATTAATGCAATGATGATACACTTTCTGGACATAGGGACAAATTCCAAAAGACTTGCTCACAGTATAAGCAACTTACTTAGGTGTAAACTTGCCCTAATTCTGAAAGACTTGCTGTTGGTGTAAGTGACATAATTCAGTATAAGGCCTATTTATAAACAGGCTTACACTGTGGCACAGATTCCAAAAGATCTACTCTTTGTTTAAGTGACTTTACTCCAGACAGCACGTCTTTTGGAATCAGGCCCATAGACAAGTGAATGCAACAACAGAAATCACCCATACATCTGCCTCCTTATTAGGCACTGTCATATTAAAAATGAGGCCTGCACATTTTATTAGAAACATTTAATATGTAAATGCATATAACAAGCAGATAATTATCAATGATAATTTATATTTTGTAGTTTAAGATGTTTTGTTTGAGACAAGAGTTCTAAGATGTTACATATATAGTATATTAACAGTCAATTATTTTAAAACACTCACTCCAAAACATTGTAGATATACTGCCAGTGTCAATCAGAACATGTTTGTAATTAGCACTGACCCACATCGGACAGAGACGCTTCTTTATGATTATTAAGCATTATCTGGAGCATTTCTCCCCGGGCCTCCGCTGAAAACAGGATCTGTGGAACCTAGTCGGACTTTCCCGGTCAACAAATGTTAAATAAAATAAAATAAATAAATATTAAAAAAGTCCATTTTCTTGAGAAGTAATTATAGCCAGAAATATTTAGTGTAATTTCTGGTCATTATCATGATTCTGTCATAATCCCCTGTTGTCACTACATATAAGCAAAAATTAAAACATACTCTGATTGTACATCACTGAATAAAGTGGACCATGCACTACTTTATCAATGCCTGCTAACTCTAACCTTGCCCCTCCCACTAACCCTATCCGACATTGGAAAAAAAAAAAAACTTTCCATAGAAGCACCAGTATTCGGACAAATTAGGTTTAGTGTTACAAAAGAGTTTTGGTGTAAAGATTAATAAAGGAAATTGTTTCCTTTTTGCAATAATTTGCTGTTTTGGTGTCTAGGGTTTTCTGTAATATGAATGTTCAAATATTTTTGTCAATGTTTTATATTAGGCATTTAGGCATTTTGAAAATTCATGCTAGAATCAATTTCTAACATGATTAACTGATGGATTACCTGTTCTAATATCCTAATTTTACATTTGCACATTGTTTTGCCAATGTATTATTTATTTTATATATAGGTACATTCAATAACATACATGATGGTTAGTATAACATCATAGCCACCAATTAACATATAAATTGGTCCATTAACATTATCTTGCTGAATTTTAAACACTAGCCCTAGGATTTAATAAAATCCATGTAGGCATAGTGTAGAGCCTACATGGAGTGTTACCGTGTCCATGTACATGGTACCCCCTCGGCAGCGTGCCATGCATATTAATCATGGCGCATTGCCGAGGGGGAGCCATGGAACATGGTTATTGAATCAGTGTAGGGACTGTGGTACTAACTGTGTCTGCAGATGAGTAACACACTCCCTGCACAGTCTAATTGTATTATATCAATGTATTTTTGTTTATTTTTTTTTTTTAAACCATGTTTGAGTGTCACGGAGCGCAGCAGTGCTAAGTGATGCCAAGACACCTGCCAGACATCTAAAAATAGAAACCAGATATATTTAATTATTTATTTAAAGGTCACATTTAAGCATAGCTGAGTGGGTTTGCATGGCACGGTGCTCAGCAGTGCTTATAGGTAGCTCAGAAGTATATGTAAAGGTATAGCATAATTCCACATATCCACATAGCTAAATGTGTAAAGTTATGGCCGTAGGTGCAGGGTTTGAATACGTGGAAGAGCAAGTAAGCATTTATTTTTGAAATACAAATTTTGCTAATTATTTTTAAATTCTGGCCTGCTATGCTCTGCTAAGTTCTGCTAAGACCTGCTAAGCACTGCATAAACACAATAATGGCTGAAAATGTTTATGCACTGCTCGGCTCTGTTTGGTTGGTTTGCACACCATTAAGCACTGCTAAGCATATGGGTCTTTGGGTTTTCGCACTGCTCTGCTCAGATGTGCTGGTTTGTGTGCTGCTAAGTGACATGCCACATTTTTAAATGTTGCCCAATGGAGTTTAAGGGTGGGAAAACAGGCTATATTAAGCTCACTAGGTGAGAATACAGCATAATCTGTTGGAGTTCTACCTATGTAGTGAGTATGCCTGGCATTGGACAGGGTGTGCGCTTCCAGGCACAGTGGTTGGGCATTCACGAGTCCAGGGTCATGGTTGGACTCCTGGTGAAAAACCATGATGACTAGCTGCTGCAGGAAGGGTTCCAGGGCTCAGAGTGCAAGGGGAAGACCTGGGACCGCCTGGCATGTGAACTCACCAGTGTGACAGGTATCCCCCACACAGGTGAGCAGGTTTGTCATCACCATGATGACCTCAAGTGTAAAAAGAGGGACCTCTCTTGGACACCTGGGTCCAAAAAGCTCGGGCAGGGAATTTTACCTTTGTTTCACCAATACCTAATCTGAATGTCTGATAAACTGATATGCATAATGGTGTGCTTCTCTCCAATAAGCTGCAGAGGAGAGGGCTTGCAGCATCAAGGCACATGTCGGGCGCTTGGCCAGGTTGTGCCATGAGTGTGGTGAGTACAGATGTATTTTGCTATCTACAGTCAAATAAGCAAGAAAGAGTAAAGCATTAACTGTGATTAGGAATATACAGTAAAGATTGTATTGCAATGAATGTGGAGTTACAGCTGTACTGCAATAAGTGCATACTGCCAACTGTGCAATAAGCAGGAAAGACTAAAGCATTAATCATAATAAAGTATATGCAATAAAATTTGTAGTACAATAACTGTGGAATTACATCTGTATTTCAACATCTGCATAATGACAACAGTTGAGCAATTAAAAACACAAAACTATACCAGTAACTGCATGAAGGTATGTCCAATAAAGTCTGATGTGTGATAAGTATAGATTCAGAACTGTTTTGTAAGAAATTAATTATGATAACTGTTCTGCAATAACGATTCAGAGCTGTTTTGTAAGAAATTAATTATGACAACTGTTCTGCAATAACACATAAATCAATACCAAAAACACCAAGGTAAACTTTGTACATCAGGATTGGGTTGTTCCCATCACTGCATTTGAGCTATATGCATTCTGGCCGTGAGGTACGGTGCTGCACTCAAGTATAACAGTGTAAAAGCTGTAGACTCCAAATAACCCATAACATGATATTGTTTGCTGACTTCACAGATATCTAAACCCACTAACAATATATTGTGCACACCTGCATTCTATGTAGTAATGTATAGGTTACCTAGTACCTCTGTCATGCTTGAATTTCATGCATGTGTGTTCAACTGTCACTGCAGTCTAGTATAAAACTGTACTACTATTATCACGTCAAATTTTGGTTTCAGGTGCGCTCTAGGCAAATATCAGTCAGTCAGTCAGTAATTGGCAATGACTCAGTAGCTCAGTTTGTTAAATGCTTTGTATAAAGTACATTTGCCACACACAGACCAAGGTTTGAATCAAGTGCTATGTAGAACTAAATCAGTCACATAATGATTACAGATTTTCTCTCCAGAGGAAGTACAGGTAAATGGGTGAGGTAGCCCATATTATGAGTAAATAATTGTGTGTTTAGAAGTCATTGACTATTGCAATCATTGCCAGGAATGTGAACATAGAGCATAAATAAAAGAAATAACCTCCCCTGTCTGCTGCCTTGTCTGTCTACAATTGCATCCTCTCCTACCCAACTTACCTCCCCACACGTACCTATATCCCTTCCCCAACATTCCATTCACTCCTTAAAAAAAATGGGCACCTGTCCCACAAAAGAATATTGCCCCATACATAGCTTGCACACGTTTCCACTGGACACAACTAATCTTGTCCAGTTGGCTTAACAATACATTTATGTTGTCTTCACCCCTCTCTCTAGGGTTTGAGAGTCCAAATTCATTCACAAAATCTGTCAAAATGCACAGCTGTTGCTGTGCAAGAAATGGAAAGCTATGGTTCTTTCCTATACCTTCCTGCACATCCCTACCTGCCTTTCACTATGTTTTTCCCCTGCTTACCCCCATTTCACCACTGTCCTATCACCCCCTTTTCTTTTTAATTTTTTAGCACGTGTTTGCACGGAGCTAAGCAAAGCGCCACAGTGCACCACACTGCGGAAATCTGCTTAAATGAGCTTTAATGAGCTTTAATGACTTTATGTGTTTCTCACATTCTTAGGCACATGTACAAAATAATCACCTCTACCATGTTTCAATATCAGACCGCTTTTAACTACAGCCTACTGCATTAACCCACTATGTCACATAAATTTAAAACACCTGTTTCCAGCAAAACATACCAATTGCCACTGATAGACTGCAATTAAACCTAATGGGAAAAATGGAGGTGTAATTGGGACTCTGATGCAAAAATATACCAGTAGACAGCAAAATAAATAGTAATGGCAGTATGTGAGGTCTGGGATAGCAGATAAATGTTCCCTTTTATCAGCAACATATTTAAACACAACTGCTAAGGTATCAATGGCAAAGCACAAATGTTCTACTGGGACCCTGCTGCAGAAAAACTGCCCTTGACAGTCATGCACATACTGATGGATGCAGCTAATGTGTGTCACAGCCTGTATGTCTGCACATATATCTTGCAAATACACCTACTGCAGCACTGACTCAGTAGCTCAGTCTGTTAAATGCCTTGCATGTAGTGGATTTTGCCAAACACAGTCCTGGGCTCGAAACCAGTGTGTTGCACTTCAATTACATTGTTATGAAGACAGCAAGTAATGCCTGAGTCATGCAATTTTAATCCCCATAGGTTACTACTACTGAATTACCTGCTACCCAGTTTTGCAAGTTAAAGACCTGCAGATAGGGACACACTGCACATATTCATATAGCCTGACTATATGTTATCTACTACTCTGCTATTGGCAGTGTTGCATAACAGATGTACCTTAAGCACATGCCTCGATTGGACTGTAAACATTACCCTTACCCTGGCTCTGCTGTTATGACAGGGCTGCCACTGCTGCCATAGTTACACATACAGCTTGCTATCCTCCAAAGTGTTCACACTCCCACCTATGTCACCTAGGCTGCAGCAGCAGTTGCAGCCTGGAGCATATGCCACTGCATGTTAAGGTAGCTGCTACAGACTGACCATGCCTCCCAACCCCCTATAACAAGGGATATGGACACAACCATACATAAAGTGAGGGGCAAAGGCCCAGAGATAGGGACATGTTTAACAGTTTGCGCCTACAAAGATAGTAAGTTGATAGAATAGCAGCTAGTGCATTAGCATGCATATTCTGATGGCTATGGAGTGTAACACTCACAGGTCTCTCTCTCCCCCTACTGACCTCAACCCACAATGTTTGCCAGTGAACTGTCAGATGACCACAATGTCATGGGACACTGGTCAAACATATGAGGCAAAACTGTGGACATACTTCATACATCTCTGCAGTGGACAGTATTTGTACCTACCCTCTGTGATGCTGTAGTTTCCACACCTCAGTAATATCTGTCTCAAAAACTAAGAAAGGTGCCAAGGCCTACATGAAGGCCTTATATATATTGCACTGTGGTACCATGTCATTGGCTAATGATAGTGCAATTCAGCTGTTTTGCATGCAATTAGCAAGTCTGAGCCACAGATTGGTGCAAAGGTAAATACCTGTTAATGAGCATTACCTACAAAACGCAAGTAACTGCTTATGGGTAAAGGTCTGTATGTCGTTTTACACACACATATAGTGTATGTTCAAAGCATTTGCAGAGGAATGCTTCACAAAAAGGAAGACATCACTCTACCAGGTATGTACTACATTTCCCCATAAAACGGGATGCATGTGGGAGGGTGGAGGTATGGGGAATAGGGATTACAACAGCAGGCTTGTATTAGCTCTATGATACTGACATGTCAGTGATACTCTGCTGTCCAACACCTACAGGCATGACTCTCAACTGTCCCTGCTTTAAATGACATCTTTGCTCTGTCCCTGTCAAGCCGTCCTACAATGGTCAGCTGTTGTAGTAAAGATAGTGGATTGCACCTAAGACATAGTGACATTAAGTAAGGGTGTACACTCCTGTAACATCAACCAATGTACTGCAATTCACCTCCTCTCAATCTGTCAATGTCACACATAAATAGTTTTAACATTGCAAAAGTGTCCCTGAATGTCTCTGATGTACTCTGGCTAAGTCCCTGCTTCGGAGACATTCATCCCTGTTTGGTTGAGAGCTATGCCTAACATACCTCTCAACCTCCTACAGAAAGAAATCAGGACAAAGCCATAATTAATGGGGGGACAGAGGCCCAAACTCAGTGACAGAGTATACATATTGGCCAAACAAAGTAAGAATATGAATAGACTAACAGATATTACTGTAGCATAAGTGTTTTCTGAGGAGTCTGACATGTGACAGTCCACCACTGTTTTCATTTTCTTACAGAAACCATTAATGACTGGACAACCATTTGTCAGACATTTACAAGTTTATGCAAAAAGGACAACAACTATGAGGCAAACATGTTGACATTCTGCAAACATTTGTATGATGCCTACTGTATGATGAGGTATGATGCCTACAGGGAACATATACTTCAGCAAGTTTGCATTGCTTTCTGTCATTGTGGAACACTGGTGTTGCTGGATTGCCCCCCTATAGTTATTGTAATAGCACACTGCTATTTGTCTGACAGTGCCTGTAGACATATTAATGGGGATTTGTCTGTAGGCGAAACACCACAATACACTGCAGTGATGGGTGTACAGATACACAGCAGAGTCTGTCACGGCACACAGGGATATTACCCAGTATTGCTACTATCTTGGTGATAGCCACACATGCAGTGTGTTACCAGACTGTGGGGTATGACATGAGAGGGTGCAGTGGATAGTGCAGGCCATTATGGGTGTGTAGGATCTGTACATAGTGGACATCCATGCATCTGGTCCTGTAATGTGTTCCCCTCTTGTTGTCTTGCAGGAACGATGTACCAACGGAGACATCCACCATTTTCATCTGTAGAGAATGATGTACCAACGGAGACATCCACCATCCACTGCTATACTGGATGACCTCAGACTCATAGGTTCATAGGTTCATAGGTTTATACTAGGCTATCTGCCCTAAGGCATTTATAAGCCTAGCTCAAATTTTTGTGGCTTACGCCACCCCTTATATGAAAAAATACTGTGCCCATTAGTTTGTTGTGCCTCTGTCCAGCAGTGACACAGAGATGATTCCCGGGATAAACCTACGATCTCCCATCCACAGGTCAAGATTTCTCTTGAACAGAGCCAGCGAGGTGCTCTGCCTCACATGGATCGGGATTTTATTCCACAGCATAGGGAGTCTCTGAGTGATAAATCTATCCCTCCAGCACGTCCTATTTATTTCCGTGCTAAGGTTTAAGTCACTTGCTCTAGTGGTTTTGGTGGATCTGGATTTTTTGAGGTGGAGCATGTCCATTAATTCCGGGTTGGACATGGCCTTGTATGTCAGGCACATGTCACCTCTGAGCAGATGGTATGCCACTGAATAGAGCTGGAGTTTCTTCAATCTGGCAGCATATGACAGATTTTGGAGTCCCTTTATCCTTTTGGTGAGGAACATTTGGGGTCTCTCCAATTGCTGCAGATGTCGGGTGAGATACATCCCGAATGGGGCATTGTACTCGATCATTGGTCTGATAAGTGAAGAGTACAGGGGAACAATGACCTCACTAGATCTGGATGTGAATCCCTTCATGATCAGGTGGGCAATGTAGAAGGTCTTTCTAACCACTTTAGCAACGTGAGTGTCAAAAGAAAGGCCACTGTCAACCTGGGTCCCCAGGTCCCTGATAACCTCTTCTGTGCTTAGTGGATTGCCACCTATATGGTAGCTTGGGGTTACCTTGTTTTTCCCGAAGGGTATGACTATACATTTTTGGCATTTAACTTCAGGCCATGGCTCTGGCACCAGCTATCTGTTTCCGTGAGTCCCTTCTGAAGGATATCCGTGTCCGATGCACTTTCCACTATGGCGCCCAGTTTGCAGTCGTCTGCAAACTTTGTCAGCCAAAGTCCTCCCATGTTGGCCTGTACTTCTGAGAAGTGGATGCCGAACAATAGGGGGCCAAGGACCGAGCCCTGTGGGACACCACTTGTGACCGGCTTGGAGTCTGACATAGCGCCAGCAACTCTAACCCTGTGGGTTCTGTCCTTAAGCCAGTTTGCAACCCATCTTGTGACATATGGGTTTACATTTAAGCTGGTAAGTTTTCTACAATACCGAGTGGGGTATTGTGTCGAAACCTTTGCAAGGTCAAGGTAGGCTGTATGGACTGCCTTTCCCTCATCAATGGCCTTGGTGACTGTTTCGAAGAAGTCGACCAAGTTCAAAAGGCACGATCTGCCCTTGACAAGCCAAACTGGGTCGGGTCCAATGTCTGCAAGTCCCCTATATCTTTGTTTATGAGCTCCATTATGATCCTCTCCATAGCTTTGCAGACTAGACTTGTTAAGCTTATGGGGCTGTAATTACCAGGGTCCGTAGAGGCACCGCCTTTGTGGAGTGGGACCACAGTTGCCGTCACGCCACTCCTTGGGCACGTATCCTGTGGTAAGGCTGAGATTAAACAGCTGCCTTATGTGCGGGTTTAATTCCTCATTTAGCTCATGTAGCACACAGCCGGGGACACCATCCGGTCCCATTGATGCTGTGTTTTTAGCTTTAGAGAGAGCAGCTTTCACCTGTGCATTTGAGATGTCTGGGAGGCTACACTCTGCTGGGATAGTTATCTCTCCTTTAGGGGAGAGGGTGAAGTTTGCACTGAACCTGTCTGCCAGTATGTTGGCAATGTCTGTGGGTTCAGTGATTTTTGTATCATTTTGGACTAATTCTGAGCATATCTGGGAGTTTCCACCCAGGTTCCTAACATAGCTGAAAAAGGCCTTATGATTGTCCTTTGAATCCATGGCAATTTTTCTCTCAAAATTGGCCTTAGTTGATTTTAGGAGTGCTCATATTTTTTTACTAATAATGATCAGGGGTGACTTCCCTTTTATGGATTTTGTTCTATCATGTAATAGCTTTCTCCTCTTATTGTAAAGTTTGTTAATGGCTGGGGTCCACCAGACTGGACGTTTGCCCTTTGTGGAAAGAGTCTTGGTTTTATTTGGGATTGCCTGATCCATGCAGTCCTGGAGGTGTTCATAGAAGCATTTGTAAGGGCTTCCGCAGCTTGGGTTGTGGTTTCCACTGGCTCAGGGGCCTTGAAGGATACCACACCAGTCTTGAGTAGTGTGAAGTTTGCTTTAGAGAAGTTCTTCACTGTGGTCTTTTTTGTTTGGGGTGGGGGCGGGATGTGGATTTCCAGTGAGATTAGTTTATGATCAGATCAAACCAATGAGGGATATACTTCCGGTGTGGAGCATTTTGTCCCCATGTTTGTGATAATGAGATCTAGTATTTTTTCTCCTCTCGTGGGAACAGTGACTAGCTGTTCCATGGCATTTGAATTTATGAATTCCAGGAACCGTTGGGCTAGAAAGTTAGGGCATGAGTAATGTTCCCAGTCTATATTCGGGTAGTTGAAGTCACCCAATATGATGGTGTTTGGAGATACATTTATACCCTCCAGTGTCTTCAGGAAGGCTGTGTGGGGTTCCTGAGTTTGAGAGGGTGGCCTGTAGCATGCTGCAATTTGTAGAGCAGTTTTGCCTATGGTTAGTTGCACCTGGATGGTTTCCGAAGGTTCGTGCGTTGCCACCAACCTGGAGGTGTGGGTATCCTTTATGAATATGGATACACCCCCTCCTTTTGTGGTGTGGTCCGGGTTTTGGGGCCGGAACGCATGATATGAGGTAAAACCTAATAGTGCCGGGGTGCTCTTAGGAGCCTTGAACCAGGTTTCAGTTACAGCACAGACATCGATGTTCTCCATACTGAGAAGGGCCTCGAGTGCGTGCATTTTGAGATTTAGACTTCTGGCATTGAGCAGCATTACCCTCAGTTTCTTCCCATTTTTGTTTTCTAGGGTGGTAGGTTTAGAATTTGAGCCTTGCCTAAAAAAGGCACTATGGGGGTGGCAAGAGCCTTAGCCAATATCCGGAATCCCAGGGTGACAGGTGCAAGCCGTCCTTATGAAGCAGCGTGGCTTGTCAAGCATGTCATCCCAGGCAGACAGACACTGGATCCCCTTTGAATGACACCAGACATTAAGCCAATTGTTAAAGCTGATCATCTTGTCTCTATATTGTGGCATCATTCTTGGTGAAGGAAGGATACTGCTCAGGGTCAGGGTCATACCTGCCTGGGCTACATAATCAGAGAGCTCCTCTATGTCTCTTTTCATGTAGTCCAGGGAGGTACATCTCAGGTCGTTCACACCAGCATGGACAATGACTGTGTCATATTTGTACTTGCCGTGGAGTGACCAGAGTGCTTGTGTTATGTGGCGGATTCTAGCGCCCGATAGGCAGCTTACTGTGACCCTCTCCTTGTTCAGCCTGGTGAGTGGGACGTCAGTGTGTCTGACTATGGAGTCACCTATGACAAGTATGTTTAGTGTTGTATTTGGCCTTAAGGGCTGTGACTGCTTTGCACACTGCTTTTGTGGTTTATGTGTTGCTTGTGGGGTGTCTTGAGGTAGCAGTTGTTTGGGTGTCTGCTTTGGAGGCCTCTGCTGTTTAGGTAAATTTTACTCAGAGCCTCCGAGTATGTCTTTGTGTGTTTATGTGTTTGATTCAGTGGTGTGGTAGCATTATGTGAGGCTGGTTTTGTGGTGTGTGTAGTTGCCTTCTCCTCCTGTCTGGTCTTGCCAGTCCTGAGTTGAGAGAGCTCAGCCTCCAGTTTGGCTAAATAGCTGCATCTCTCGCAAGTATTTGTGTTATGTGGGAGGAGGAGAGGGTTGTCTGTGTACATGAGGCAGTTATAACATTGCCTCAAGATTCCCAGATTCACCAGCTGGACCAGAGAGGAGATTGACAACTGACCTTTGGACATGCTAGAATAATATTGGGAATTCCTTAATAATTGAAAACAAGGGCCAGTGGGGAGTGAGGGTGTAGTGCTTTTAATTTTTAGTGCTGACTTCTATAATTGCTATAGTGAGCAAGTGCCAGGTAACTTGAGTGCAATGTGTTACAAGTAACTAAATGCAAAAACGACAAACAGTAACTTTCTTTCAAGTGAAACAAGGAACTAGTACAAAGCAATGCAGATATCACTAGTGATCCACAGAAGCGCTGAGAAGCCGCGTATTAGGTGGAATTAGCTTCCAGGGAAATAACAAGCAAACAAACAACAAGCATATAAACAAAGCTAGATTCAGCAGGCCTGGATCTAGTCTATGCTAGAGCAAACAAGGTGTACCAATTTCAGTAAGATACAGTTCAAATATTCAGGCACCATAAACCTCTAACCAGAAATTCCCAGCTCAGAAGGGCAGAGTCCAGCCTCTTCTCCCACAAGAGTGCAGACCACGAACCTTCTTAATGTAAAATAACTGGCCTGAAGCCCAAGTGCCTAAACCAGAACTAATACCCTTGGACACTGGGCTCTCAATCAGCAGTTCCCAACTTAGAAGGATGAAAGCTACCTGTCCTGCCACCACAGTGCTTGCCACAAACCTTCCTAATGTAAAACAACTGGTCTGAAGCCCAAGTGCTTAATCCAAAAGACTTAGAATGATAGCTACACTTTAATCAAGTTACAACCAAGCAGTAATAAATACAATTGAATACTTTAGAGAATGTCTGGATTAGTGCTCAAGTTACACAAACAAAGCTAGATCCAGCAGGCCCGAATCCAGTCTATGCCACAGCAAACAAGGCGCACAAACTTCGGTAAGAAGCAGTTCAGATATGCATGCACTATAAGCCTTTAACCAGAAATTCCCAGCTCAGAAGGGCAGAGTCCAGCCTCTCCTCTCACAAGAGTGCAGACCACGAACCCTCTTAATGTAAAATAACTGGCCTGAAAGCCCAAGTGCTTAAACCAGAATTAATACACTTTTAGAATAACAGACACTGAGCCCTCAATCAGCAGTTCCCAACCTAGAAGGATGTAAGCTACCTGTTCTGCCACAACAGTGCAGACCACAAACCCTCTCAGTGCAAAACAACTGGTCCGAAGCCCAAGTGCTTAAACCAAAAGGCTTAGAATGAGTTACACCAAGCAGTAATAAATACAACTGAGTATTTTTAAGATGATGCAAAAGTAAAATGAAGTAGGTAGAAACACAAGTACAGTAAAAGCAGATAAATTTTTTTTTTTTTTTTTTTTATCTGAACAAGTGCTGAGATCAAAGAAACAGATTTGAGTGCTGAAACTAGAAAACTGGCTAGTTATAAGAAAAAAAAAAAAAGCTAGAAGGCTTCCCTCAAACACCGAAGTGCTTGGAGGCTCAGAAGCCTACAAATAGTCTATACCACTTAACAGGAAAGGCAGGAAATAAGCTTAATTTTTTTTGTCTGTTTCCCAGATGCTCTCTTTGTACACAGTAGGAGTGCCTGAAATCAGAATATGATCTCACTGCACTCAGTTGAGTGAGCAAATGAGATGGGCCCAGAGGCAGGCTGAGGGGCGGGCAGTTTCAAGGCCACTAAGATTAACACCAAAACAAAAACAGGGTGGGTGGGAATAACTGAAGAGCAGAATAACTGCAACTTGAGTTCAATATTCCTTCAACACAGTTTAAATCAAATTAAATACTGTATTTTTTTTTTAAAAAGTGCAGATAAA